>NW_010294938.1:0-14894 GCF_000700745.2 Antrostomus carolinensis
TCCTGCCCAGATGTAACACCCTACACTTGCATGCATTTCACTCATTTGTATCCAGTTAAGCACAAGCTGCTGTAGCAAATTAGGCAGGACAGAAGAAAATATATGCTTCCATTCCCTTCTGCAAAAGGACTCAGAAGAGTTTGATTGTAATGAAAAAGTAAGGGGCCATGGGAGGTAGTTCTACTATCTGGATGTCGCTGGGCATAATGCCTACAGCTTCTCCTCCTCTAACAGAAAACCTTTCCTGGACAGCTGGTGTTAGCAGTATTAGGGAAGAGCAAATTCATCCATGTGACTGTCATCTCAGTCACTTCTATTCTACACAACAGCCCTTGGCCACAACAGAATGGAGCAGTTCTCTTGGCAAAGAGAGACAAGGCATATCAAAATCCCTCCTGAGGTTGGAATTTGACCCTTGTTTCTAATGCACTGGGAGCAGAATCCAAGATTAAAGTTCTTCATAAACTTTCTCCTGAACATTGCTGATTCCTCCACTGCTCCCAGAAAGATCTCTTTGATACTTCAGTCTGGGTCTGCTCTGCACTAGAGCTAACAACCCTTATACAGTCTGGCTTCTGGAGTGAGTCAGTGAATAACTATTCTTAGTTAGGCAGAATACTAGAACCTAATGCTGTTAAGGACATATTGTTTATTGTCATTTGATCACACTGCTACCAGAAGAGTGGAAAAACACATTCTGATGGAGCTAAAAAACAAAACAAAACAAAACATAATGTAATGTAATGTAATATAATATGATATGATATAATATAATACAATATAAAGTGACGCTGAAGTTTAATTTGGCAGCCAAAGAATTCAAACATTTTCATTGGTAAATGGAGCTGTAAATCCACAACCAACTCTATACTAAAGTTTCAGGAAGAGTCCAAATCCAAAAGTAACCCACAAACACACCAAGTCATGTGTTCTCTATTTTTCTGCAATGAAGTTGTCTGAGCAGTTTGAGAGAGAAGAGAACTATGGAGATGAAATTGTCTGTAGATAATGGGAGGGGAATTTACTGGCATGTGATCCATGAAAATAAAAGTGTTTTAACTTATTATCCAAGATGCTTCAGATCAAAGTTTTACAAAGTGATAGGCAGTTGCAGTCTGAGATTTGAGATCTCTCAGAGAGCCTGATGCTGCTGATATTACCCTTCTAACATCTAAATATTTTTTTTCATGGCATCTCATTAGTAGGGATAGGTCTCAGCATTGAGCATCTGTCACTGTACTTTAGGCACAGCAATCAATAATCAGAAAACCTTAGTGGCTTCTCAGATGACTTAATCTAAAATGTAAGAGTACTTCTGAAACTTTGAGCTGTTTCCAGTCCACTGTACTACTTGTGTTAAGACAGTGAAGCTGGTTACCTTCTGTCTTCAAACAGGAATGGAACAAATGTCTGTTTTTCTACAACAAAACAGATGTACTTTGATATCTGAATGTCCCAGACTTAGGATAATCCTGACAGATAATGACCAAAGCAGCATGTTACAAATGTATGCATTCTTGGCCCTAAACACCTACTAAATTCACACCTGCTCAATACTCAGATCCGCTCTGGCCATGGCCCTGTAGATTCATAATTAAAAGGATCTCAAGAGATTCTCTAATCCATCCGCCTGCCCTGGGACACAGACTGCATTCCCTCTTCTGAGCAGATGTTGCAAAACTCACCAGCTTGATGTCGCTGAACACCTCAAGGGCTCTGCTGTAAGAATAAGGGGAAATAGGTGCTTTCCAGGTTATTCTAGTAGAGTGTTTGGGTTCTTCTGAAATGAAGAGAGCATTATCAGTAGCCTCTTGTCCTTATAAAGGTCAGAGAGAGTGTGACAGTGGTTTCTACAGCAATAGAGTGAAAGAGCTTAGACTACCTCTCAGGGCAGTGAGAGTATGATTTGAATCATAATATAACACAGCTGAAGTTCTTCCCATACTGCAAAAGAAGGAAGGATGTTGCTATCTAGTGGTGACTAACAGGCCTATGAAATATTGTCCCATTAGTGTCAGTGGGACCAGGGCAAAAACAAGCCAGAAAAAGC
This sequence comes from Antrostomus carolinensis, assembly GCF_000700745.2. NCBI lineage: Eukaryota > Metazoa > Chordata > Aves > Caprimulgiformes > Caprimulgidae > Antrostomus > Antrostomus carolinensis. Next base: position 2,051 of record NW_010294938.1, read on the forward strand.
ACAAAAAAGTAGTGAAATTGGCTACAACAGAAATCATTCCCTTGGTGGCTGGTGGAGAGGAACATAGTTTGAGCTGCACCGTTTGTTCCTGCAGGTATTAATTTCACCCTGTCACTAGATAGTCGTTTTCCAAAGCACTAAAGAAGACGAAAGTCATCGCTCATAATTGCTCATTAAGAATTGTTACAGCTCCTCAAGTTAAGTCAGCATTTATGAGCCAATTTTTAAACACTGGCATTACTAGGTGTATTTATTACATATTTATTAGTGCATATGCATGCATTTGAGTTTACTGAGCATCTCCTGCTGAGGATATTAGACTTCTAGAAAAGCTGCTCAACTCAGGCAAAGATATCTCCCAGTAAGCAGATTCCCACTGGGCAAAGCTCATTAATTAATGAGAAGCCCTGGATTAGCATTTTGAGGCTAGGCATGGAAGTGACCAGCTAGGAGCAGCTGAATGAAAATTAAACCAGACCATCTTGCAACAGCAGGACACAGCTGCACGCTCTCCATTTCACTGCTGACTTCTCCATTCCCCTGTGAGGAGATTCAACCTCAGCAGAAACTGTCAGGTATTCTTTAAATTGATTCAGAAACTCCTTGTAGTGCCTGTAAGAACAGGGGAGAGGGGGGAATTTGGTATTTCAAAGGAATGACAGTGTCAGAGGTGGCTAGAAAACCCTTCAGTCTTAAGACTGTGTTAGCCTGGAGACCTCAAAAAGTTTTTAAGCTCCTTAATGGAAGCAGTCTTAAAGAGGGTAATATTATAAAAGTGTTTGCAAGGAGAAAAGCCTTCTGCTGCACAGAACTTATATAACGCTAAGTTTTTCTGCGGGATAAAACAAAGGGAGAGCTGTCAACAAAATGGACCTACTGAAATCCACTACACCCTGGTGGAGAATCTCCAAATGCTGGTGAGAGGGAGCTGATGCAGGATTTATAGATGCCTATCACAAAGGAAGTTTTAGATCCTGGCACTTCCATGTAGGCTCAAAAAGATGCAGTCAATATTGTTCTGTGCTGGGAGTAGAGTGACATATCCTCAGTCTTGGTTTAGGAAGACCAGTGTTCTACTGCAGTCAGTGGAGACAAGTTCTCAGAGACCTTGTCCAGCATCCTAGCACTGGCTAAAGTGAAGTTTTATGCACATCCCCACAAATAATCTCATTCTTATGGGTTGGTCACCTTCTCAGATGATTGCTAGGTGAAGGCAGTTTTCCCCTTCTTCTTGCCTGTAGTCTAACTTTAATAAAAGGAAAATTTAAAAGTTTCAGGGGTTTCTGACAGACTCATTCCCTTCATCTCTCATCCTGGAACCACAGTTTCATGAATGCAGATGGAAGATGCAGGTTTCCCTGTGGGCCCCCTGTGAGCATGCCTGTATCAGCGCAGTGGAGAGTGTTGTTCAGCTAAGGAACATGACCTGACATCTTCTTGACCTGCAAACATCTCAAATGCTGATTTAAGAGTTCTCCTCTATTACAGACTCTTTGCTCTGACTGAGGCAGTGCATTACATCCACTGACTACTATGTCATCTCAGTATTTTGTCTAAGGGAAAATCTCAGATCAGACACACGAGTAATACCTAGGCCTACAGTCAAACCTCACACCAGACGTAGCCATTGTCTAATGATTTTCAGTTTAATCAGACAAGACAAATAAAGGGTAGGAAAAAGATGCTTTTCCTCCTGTAGTCCTACATTAATTCTGTCAGATAGAAAAAAGAAAACCACGACTGACCTAAAAACCCATCAATTCTAGTAGTGGACTGAGGGAGCCTGGGATGTTGGTGTCAGCATGGCTTTTGTGAAGGAGGCCAGCAGTTGGCCAGGTCTGGGATGTCCTCTAGTGGCCAGCACCGTACAGTGGGAGCTGGAGGAAAGAAATGCAGCTTTTTTGGAAAGAGGCAGATAATAGCTTCCCTAAGCATTGCTTTGGCTTCCTACAGAGAGAAGTCTGGAGAGTTCCAGATATTTTTGTCTATTGTTAAATTCAGCATACAGTTGCCATTATGAGCTCCTCTAAGAGCCTGATCATTCACAGCATGTATCCTATATTGCAATACTGAAAAAAGGCAAAGTACTTGCCATTCCTGCAAGAAGAAGGAGAGAAATAATGTTCTTACATTACAGTGGAGGCTGTAAAGCAGATCTGAAAGTATTCTGGTGCCAGACTTCTCTGGGTGGTTTGAGCTTAGTAGATGCACAGGCACAGAGCTCTGGCTCAGTGTGAACACCTCTGCAATTTTAGGATCAAATAGTGAATGGGCAGGGAGTCTGAAATAGGGCCTCATCTCTAAAAAAGGGAAGATCTTGGTCACACATATGAAGTGGAAAGTTTGAGGGAAGCTTATTGTGAAACTTGGGTCACAATAGTACATTTCACCTGCCTGACTTGGGAGTAGATTTAGCCTCTGTTAATTTTTAAAAAGTCATATAGTCAATTCAAGCTGGCAAGTGCTGGGAAACACTGTAAAATTCAACTGGTGGCTCTGTCTGAGAGGAAAGTGATGAACAACTCTAGTGTTATATTTCCTAATAACAAAAGAAATAGATGCAGTCTGAAGAAGCCTAGACTTATTTTTCACCCAAAGTGCTTAAAAATTACTTCAACTTGAAGTAAATGTTCCAGTCAATTTGTTTTTCCAGTATCCAACCTGCTTTGTTAGTAATGCAAGAGTAATAGAAAAAATATATTGACAAAACTGTATCTGCAGAATACAGAGCAATGCCTGCCTGCGCTCACGGGGAAGACTATTTACCAATTGCTACAAGAATGTTTCTCAAAATGGTTTATAAGGCATCAGCAAGTCTTTAATTTAACTGTGTGCCATTATTACATGCTGAGTGTGGTTTATTATTGTACTAATAAACCATAAAGAAGTCTCTATAACTTCATTACCACAGTCAATTGCCATGTGCAGCGTTAATTTGCCAACAGATCATTAATTGCCGATACTCGCTGAAATGTAGACATAAAGCAAAACTATTGGGCAGAGTTTCTTTTCCAGATTCTGTTGTGCTGACAGCAGTAAGACTGAGCATGCACAGAAATAGCTGTGATTTGCCAGTAGAAAAGCTTAGCTCTCCACTGGACCCAACGGAGAAGGAAGCCACAGAGGTACTCCCGCTGACCTCTTGGTACAATTAAGATAGTTTCCCAAAAAAGCCAACTGTATTCTGATCTGAACAACAACAACAAAAATAAAACATTTACATTTTGGAACAGTGAAAATGCAAAAACAACCACAAAAATCTCTGATCCTGAGAGAAGTTCACCATTTACCTGATGTTAGCACAATAAACCTAAACACTGGAGTTTTATCTGGGGACAAAATTCCAATTTATGCTCCAAATTCAAAATGCTGAATCGCAAATTTGTTCCAGGTTTTGAAGTGTAATGGTCCTGATGCTGCATGTGGTGTAGATCTTGCTCTTAATGATGTCATTACAACAGGGAATTTTTTAGCACTTCCTTTCTCTGGAGATATGCAACCCCATTCCTTTCAGATGCAAGATGGGGTATATTAAGCTTCACAGGAGATGATTGTTTACATTACTAACTAAATCACTGGCACACTAATGTCCTTTTGCAAAGCTTGTCTTACACTTTATTACCCAGTTTAGAAATCTGAAAGGTTATAAGGTTATAAAAATATTCCTGCCATAGTCAGTGAGGGATATTCCTTTAGATATACCCCTCAGAGGATAAATACAGAGTGGGACTTGATACTGTAAGACAGAGACATGTCAGCAGCACTCTGCAGCTCATGCCATTCAGAGATGGCCTTGATTCTTGTTCTGGTGAGAGCTGATATCTAACTGGGAAGTTTCTATGGTTCCAATGACAAAGTGGTAATTTAACACTGTGGTCAGCTTACCCTGAAACATGTCTCTAATTAGTAGGAAAAAGGCAAGGGGAAAAATACAAGCAAGAGAGTGCTTGAAAGTTTAAGGGCATTAATTGCCTCCCAGCTGTCAGGGTAGTAATTAAATTCAGCTTGTTGACTTCGGCTTTGTTGCGATTATGTGAAATTAATCTTCAAACACACTGAAAGCTTCCATTTCTGTTCATTTTAGTGCTGAAACCAGCAAATCCCAAACAATATGCAGAGAAGCATTGACATGCATCTGGCAGTCACTCAACAAAAAATGTCAACTTAGAGAAATACGATGAAACTTTTTTTCCAGTTTGCTTTTTGCAATACTTTTTCCCTTGTTTATTCCCCTGACTAGGCGAGAACTCTATCTCTCTGGAAGAGTGGAAACTTGACCCGTAATCTTTTGAAGAGGTCACAAAAGTCCAGTTGCAATTCTTCTCCCACTCCTTAGCTCAAGCTGGATTAGATGTAAAGGATTACTTGGAAATTTCAGCTTTCAAAGAACAAATCCTTCCTGCTTGTTAACTTTCGATTAGCGCTGTCAGCCTCCCTGTGCTATGCATCACACACAATTAAAAGCAGTTTCTGCCCCAGAAAGCTGGAACTCCAGCTTCCTGCTTAGTATGCAAATACATTACCTGACTTGTGCATATGAGTCAAAAATTTATGCATCAATGTAGTCAGTAGAAGCTTGCTATTAACATCAACTAGTATGCTAATCTCTTTTTTATATGAGGTGTGCATAAATACATTAATGCATTTTACATCTATCCCTATTTTCAGAAAAAAAAAGTCATTTTTCTATGAATATAGAAATACCCTTGTAACTGCATTTACTATATTAATTAAGTGATGTTCACTCTTAAACAGCAATGTACCAAGGAGTAATTGATTGGGTAGACTCTTAAATCTAGCCAGAAACAATGTTTATTATCTCTGCTTGCTGTTTTTAGCTACTAGGTTTTACCTAAGAGAATTGGATCAAATTGGCAGCATGCTTTAGATTTTTCTGCTAAGTTTTGATGTCATTTTTGAGAAGCCAGTAGCAGAAGTCAGTACGGCTTTCTCTCCTGAATATGGACACTCCGTTAATATTGTTGGCTTTGCTGTTTGTCAGCTTACCCCTCAAGGGAAGAGCAATGAGGACTTACTGCCAACATGTGTAATATTGCAGGACATGACTCTCCATCAGCAGAAATAGCTGGGCCTCGTATCTCAGATAAATCTTCTTTGCTTTGTTGACTGCATCATCCCAAAGTTTAGTTCAGATTTCAAAAGGAAATGTACACCTTACCTATATATTTTTGAACAGCACCAGATCTCTAGGTAAATCTCTGGGACAGAGATGACAGTAAACTACTAGGGCTTTGGGAAACCCCATTAAAGTCTCTGTATCATAGAAGTTCAGGTATGCTCTTAGGTCATGCAGACTTGGCTCCCATCCCAGAAAACTTTAGATGTTTAACTAGGGTATCTAAGGAACCTAATTGTTGTATCCTCTCTCTATAAACTGTGGATAGGAAGAAGCCTGTGAAAACAAGGTTTAGCCCACCTAAGGTATGATATGAGGATAATTGTAATAAAAACTGTGAGGCACTGGGGTGGAGAGTGAGGGTGCTGAGGGAAGACAAGCCACTGCAAAGTTCATTATGCTCTGAAAGAAATCCTGGAGTTCCTTGTACCTAGACCTGCTGAGATCATGATTAGCAGAGCTTGCCACAGGCATTCGGATGGTTTTGGCTCATCTTCTGAGATACCTAATAAAAAAGAAACTACATACTCGGGGTACAATGTAACTTCTGATTTTGTGACCAAAACTAATTTACCCTTGTTCCTTGTATAATTTAGCTATACTCAGTTGATGGGTGCAGTCACCACAGAAATTCCCTTGGTTTATAGATCTAAAACCTCATACCTACCCCACCAACAAGCTTTTCATCTACCCATGATATCTAGCCTTCCAGCCTGGCAGAGTGCAGCCATAGCTTGGGCTTTGCAGTAACACAGGCTACCCCACAGGGTGGGTGCACACTCTTAGGAAACCCCAGTTACAGCATTTGAGGCTGAGCAGGTAGAAGTCCTCTGCCACCTTCCCACAAGTTCTCACTTTCTGTGCTGCCAGAAGTCCTGGAGCCCAAGGGGATGACTGCAACCCTTGTGCCAGCACAACACGGGCATGAGCAGATCATTACGCAGCTGCGTGGTTTTTTCTTCCTGGAGCTGGCAGGCTCTGCACTGCAGATATATCCTGGGATCTTCTGGTTGCTCTGCTTCTTAAATACAGCTTCCTTCTTACAAGGTTTTTTCTGCCTTTCTCATTAGAAAGCAGGAGAATCACTGACCCTAAATTTAACCCTAATCCTAACTCTTTAACCCCAATTTCTTTCTGAACTATTTATTTCAGACTTTTCTATTATTTTTTGAGTGGTACTGACAGGCAATGGTTCTGGAATAGTAAAATGTCTCGCAACCATGGTAACACAATGCACTTATTGGAAAGTTTTCTGATACTAAAAGAATTAGTTTACCACAACCTTGTACATTAGGTTTCCTATGAGATTCCCAGGCTCAGCATGTTGTTTAAAAGCAGAGAACTCATTGATTAATCAGGTAGACATTGCAGAGAATCATTCTGACATGCTACACAACATTTGCCCCTGGAGCACACGGTAGGAACAAGCCCAAAGGAAACTGCTTATGAAAGCTATTGAGCTGGAAAAATTGGAAGTATCTTCATTAAAGGGTACTTTTCTTCTGTTTTGTTGTAGAATTCCCTTGCTTCAGATATAAGCTTTAATTTTGCAGCAATCTGTTTTGATTTATAAAGAGAAACAGAAGCCCTACTGCTGACAACAATAAGCAATTCCTCTCCTCTTTTCACCTTGCCACCTTTTGCTCTCAGTGGGAATGGATTCCTGCTTGCTGAAATCACTGTACATCCACTGTAAATATTACCCATAGTTTATCTTTCTCTCTATTATCTGTCTCTCTCTTGAATTTATATCTAATCTTAGCCTTTTTCTTCTGTATTATGCTGAATTAAAATCTCCTAAGTGCATGAAAAATAGTGACTGTAATGCATGAATGGAAATTAATAAAGCCAGAAGAGAACATGAAATCAATAATCTAATTCTGACAGCTTTCTTTGTCTCTGTGGCCAGGCTCTAAGGATGTACTAGTGTTTCCCTCTGTTTAAAATTAATTGAACTATTTTATCATATCAGATAAGAGTGCACTCTGTGCTATTGAAGTGATAATTATGACATGATAATTACAGTCTGTGGCCTGCATGATTCTGTGAATGAGTCAGCACAGGCAATTAGTTTGCGACAGCAACTTTGTGTGAATGTGTCCCTGCAGACGGGAGCTACAGGATAGTCTAGCTCCTTATTATCTCTGTTCTCCATCCTTCCCTATTCACAGGAGAATAAGGGGGGTTTTTTAATTGTTGGAGTTTTGCAGGGAGTGTTTTTTATTTTGTTTCCAGTTTGCACAATCCATTTGATTAAATATAATAATGGCAGGAATTGGAGACAGAAATAGATGGAAACAGTTCCAGTTTATAAGGTTGTGGATTCTGAGCTCTGCAGTGGTGTCCCTTGAGAAATTCTGTTTGATGCCAGAATGGTATGGACGCCCTATGCCTGTTGCACTTTAGCATGACTCCATTAAAACTGATCAGCCTTGGAATTCTCTAAATCATCCATCACTCTAATATCCTACTGACAACTCTATGCTCTTCTGAGCTCACTGAAAAGCCTTGAGAATGTCCTGGAAGAAGGAAGATAAAATACTTGTTAGAAAACTATAGACACCAAATGTTGCTGGAGAACTGCTTGGTTTTGGCAAGCTCAAAACACAAGAGTATTTTATCCCAAGCCGTTTACAGTCTGAACCAGGAGTCAAGATATAGATGGAGATATATGCAGATAAAGAAATCATGAAACAATTTTGAGAGACATGAGAGAGTGCAGTCTCACAGCAGGGAAGTAAAGTTGTTAAGCTATTCGCTTTTAGAGGGAAGGTAGGAAGGAAGGAAAGAGTTGTTTGATTTCTGGGTGTTCTTTCTTCATATGATCTCAGGAGAAAAAGGAATAATCCTCATCTCAGAACAAATCAGTAATGCATTGCAATAAATAATACACAGGGTAACATATTGAAAAATGAGAAAACACAACATGGAACAGCTGCTTATTAAGTGAACATCATCTGTACTGTGAGCTGATGAGACAGTGGAAGAAACAGTATATGATCGTGCAATTAATGATGATGCATACCAGAATGATCCAAAAGATCTGATTTAGGGCCACCTCTCCTAACTTTGCAGTGTTTAATTTTACAACCCTAGTTTTCTTTGACTCTGTGTGTAATTATATCTTAGCTATATTATTCATTTATCACAATGTTTATTTCTAAGCTGGTTCCTCCTTAGGCATGCAAATATGAATGTCATAAGATCAAGACAGATCCAAGGCAGCTTGAATTGAGAGGACGTATTTTTATTCCTTGAATGTCATGATATATTGCCATCTGTGAAATTTCAGAAAAGGTGCCATTCCCTCATCCTAGATTCCTAGTAGATGTGATGAGCTGCAAGGGAACTGTCAGCTAGAAGGATTTCTATATAACATATTGCCTCCTGATAAAAGGAATCAACACACATCAACACATGTACAAGATGTCGCTATTGGGTTTAGATTTGGAGTTCAAGAGACAGATGCTCTGCTCATATCCACAATGCTCCGCTGAATTCTGTATGCACTAAGTGAGAATGTGATTCATAGAAAACCACAGGCTTGTCCCAGGGCTTGTGGGAGATCTTCTGGGAGAGAAAATGATGTGTCCTGTAACATTCAAAACAAAGGCATTTTTATTTATTGGAGAAGACCATATTGGCTTGAGAATAACCCTGTGCTGCATTTATGTCTTGCAGGTCAAAAGCAAACTGGAAAGATTGTCAGACACAGCCTAAGTGAAATCTGTTTGAGTGACACCTAACAGAACTCCTCCTGGACATTCGGTACATGGCCTAAGCCCCAGACTCAGTCATAAGAACAGCTCAATGTCAGTATTTTTTTTTTTTTTCAATAAGGAATCAAATTATTTACAGTTCCTTTGTTCTTTCCATGTGGCTGCAGTGTCATTATAAAAATCCTCTTCCCTCTTCTCCTCCCACTGACACACAGAGGAAATTGTTGGACGTGATAGCCAGACATGTCTTCAGTAGCGCTTTCCCGGTCACTTACATAACTAGGTATGAATATTGATAATTGCTGCCTCTGATGCTCTGCTTCTTAACAGGTTTCAACCTGTGAAAGAATCCATAATACCATGCATAAAACCCTAAATATTAAAATTCTCATTCTCTGCCAAAAATAATATTTCTAGCTTCCAAGTTCCTTCCTTTGAACAAAGAGAGGAACAAATAGAAAAAAAATAGTAGGACCAGAGAAATGTTGGCTGGAAAGGACCTCTGGTGGTCAGTAATTCAAACTCCCATTTGGAGCAGGAATACCACCAGCAAAGCCAATAAAGTAAACTCTTACAAAGCAGAGATGCTCCCCACTTGTATTTTATAATTGTGTAATCTCATTCACTTCATGCAACAAAACAGGTTTCTGTGTTACTGGGGAAACCATATCCTAGAAACAGAGTGCCGCAGTACAGGTCTTAGCAGAGGAGCTCTGAGATGTGAACAGTGGTGCCCCATGTGCAGAAAGCTGATTTTTATTTCAGCCCGGTTTCCAGCTGGTTGGAGTCAGCAGAGAGGACCATAAGCTCAGGTGCCCAGCTGTGAGCCAAGGACTGGAGTCTGTCATCCACTCAGAGCTGCTTTATGTCGGTGTACCACAACATGGTCATGAGGGATGGACATCTAGTATGTGTATCTTCTCTGATTCTGTGGGACATGCTTGGAGGGTCACAATAAATAGCTGGAACCATTTGAGAAGGACTATGAGCTGTTTGGGAGGGTCACCTTATTGGACATGGAGCAAGAGTTTTATAACAGACCCCCTTTTATGTACTCCAGTCATGTTATGCCAATTAAATAGATACACAGAGTCCCTGGAAGCTCTGCTGGGATAAATGAGGAATTTTCTTGAAATAGGCACTGTGTAGGGTGAACATAAGTTCCCCTTTTGGGGTTGCCCTTGGAAATTCCAGGCCAGAGGAAGGAGGGAAGTTTTGCAGGTAGCACTATGGAGACACTGACATAGTTGCCCTTTGAAATACAGCCCTGAAGGCCACCATGGCTTATGCAAGTGTCCAAAGGCTGCCTAGCCTTCTCTGCTGACTGGACTTCATTCCAATACTGCTGCAGGAGCAGCCCTGGAGCTGCCTGTATTCCTTTCTTCAAGATCAGTGGTGCTCATAGAGCAGCATTTCACCTTTCATGCATGAGGGAAGGATGAGGCATGAGGAACCATGTGTTTTATGGATAAGGAGATATCATTGCCATGTGACTAGCAAGTAATGTGTAAAAATGGACAACTTTGTCAATTTAAGCACCTTATTTCAGATTTTAGAACAATAGTCGCATTGTAGAAAAGACTTCACTTTTTGTTATACAGACCTTATGAATAAGATTCATTCATACTTACAAAACTCCATGCAATTACTGTCTTTAGTATGCCTGTTTAGATGACGTTGAAGAGGTGATTGACAGTAGGTAAACTTTTATGGTTATTTCCAGTACAGAGCAATCACTCTGACACTGGCAAAAGGGTTGTATCACTCCTTGTATCTTGAAATAAGTGGCGAGAAGAAAATTAGCATTCACTTGCAGAAATGTGTTTTTGGCCAAGATTTTGCTGTTGAATAAGTGACTGATGTTCCATGTCATTCATTGATTTTCACCAATGTACGTTTTTCTGAGAGTCACGGTGGTGCTGAAAACATGGCAGTATCAAGATATGAATAAAAATATCTATACACAGGAGTAATTTTTAGTATACTAAGTGATACAAGTGGAAAAAAGTAAATTAAAAATAATTATTCTGACAAAGAAGCAATACAATTCAAACTAAGTACAGTGTGTGGCTAGTTGCTCTGACTTTAACTTACTGCGAAATCCAGCCTATAACTTTGATCCAAGTTCCCCAGTTCCTCTCATTATGAGTGAAGGAAAACAGGACATATGACCCCAGTGATGCCCTACATGGAGTTGCTGGACAACCCATGAAATAATCTGAGCTTGCTTTGTGCTCTTTGAAGAGCAATTTTTAAAACAATTTATCCTACAATGACATCTGCTGGTTGTTTTTCTTTGGCAGGAAGTTCTCGCAGAAGTATTCTGCCAAGAGTTGCCCGAAGGTGAATATTCCCAGGACAATAATTTGCTGGGGTTCTACTTTTGGGAGAAAGTATAAATGTATTAGCAAGATTGAACACTTTTTCAATTAATAAACAGCACACATTCCCTCCTTGGGGCCAGTCACTGTGGCTGATTTTCTTGTTGGGAATGATTTAATGGTCTAGTATCCAGCAGAGAAACCACTGCTGCATCTGAACAATGTACAGGTTCATTCTGAGAGCAGTCACTCTTTGGCCAAGAATATGCAAGTGACTTATCAGAGATCAGAGCATCCACATACCCATTTTGGCATCAGAAAGTTGCACCAGGGGAGGTTTAGGTTGGATAATAGGAGACGTTCTTCACAGTAAAGGTTGACAAGCATTGGAACAGGCTGCCCAGGGCTGTGGTTAAGACAGTATCCCTGGAGGTATTTAAAAGACATGTAGATGTGGTGCTCAGGGACATGGTTTGCTGTTGGACCCAACAGTGTTAGGTTTACAGTCGGACCTGATGGTCTTAAAGGTCTTTTCCAACCAAAATGATTCTATGATTCTGTGATTCTATGATTTTTGTAATTCTGTGGTTCTATGCACTGACCGGAGAAAACTGTGACCCAGTCTCTACTCCCAGCTGCAGCAACGTGCCCATTCCGGTGTTGGCAATGGCCAACACTTGTCTAATCTGAGACAGTCTGCAGGGCAGACCCGGGTGCTTCCCCTCACCTCCTCAGTGCTGCTCAGATCCTCATGGCCAGAGCATGACCTGTGGTCCTTGGATGCTCGTGCAAGTCTTTGTGGCTATTGAGGTGGACACTTCAGAACCTGTAACTATCACAGGTGATCTCCTGGCCACCAGGTGGAACCCAAGCCATGCCTACCCTCTCAAAATCTCACTACCAGTGGCTCCTTTCAGAAACTTGCAGCCAACTGAGCACTCCTTTCTGGTGGGTTTTACCCTTTTGGGGTACTGGACAGGCTGCACTGAATAATTGCTGTCCTGGTCAGTGAAATGCCAGGTCAATAGCACAAAGGGGAATTGCCCAAGGGGAAGCATTCACAGACAGCAGCAAGACATGGAGTTTTAAAACTGATTCTCAAAACAGACATTAGAAGAGGAAACTGAGCATACAGTGGCTGCACTGTGGAAGGAGTAACATGAATTAATTTCTTGGACTTTGGTCCATATTAATGTAATGTGAGTAAGATAACAATTAAGCCCTGGCAGCTATCAGTGCCAAATACTGCATTGCTTCTTGGGGAAATAGCAGAGAACTGCTGAGTTTAGTCTATAAAGGTCTCAGTCATAAACTCAGGATCCAGCTCTCCGGGGCTGGATTTCTGTATGATACTCAGCATATTCAAGCCCAACATAATGAATGATTAAAATTTAATATTGTTTTAATTTGACTTCAAACTAAATTCTTCACTGTGATATCTTCTCACTAGATCTTCAAAGGTTTTTGCTTTGGAAGTTCACCAGTTAAAGCTGGGAAGTACTAATGATCATTAGTACTGGCTTTTGTTTGCTACAATTAATTTTTTTTTTAACTTTAAAACTTTAAAAAAGATGCAGAGTTTTGTAAAATGGTGTTGGCTTGATTGTTGTGGTCTATTAAAAACTTGGAAACTTCTGGGAAAAAATGGGAGATTTATATATATATAT
>NW_010294939.1:0-25079 GCF_000700745.2 Antrostomus carolinensis
GGAGGTCTCCCACTCTAAATGATTTTGTTAGGATTTTTGGTTGTTGTTTTCACAGATATATTTCTAGGTGTGGAGCTCTCCTCTGCTTTACTACTCCACTTTGTTATCGTAATCATCAGTTGTCCTTTGGTTATGAAAGACATCTTAAGTTCTATTTAGAGACATGATAGATAACAGGTCTCGGTTATCTGTTAGTCCAACACCTCGTGTGGTTGTTCGTTATCTGCTCGTCTCTGTAAGAGCAGCAGCAGCTGACAGACTGAAATTTAGTCCCCAAAGGAAGTAAGAAGTTTCTAATCCAGCTCAAAGCCACTTCAGAAGTGTGCACACAAGTAGGCATGGAGGTTCAATAAGGAAGTTTATCTCATGAGTACATGGTAGGCTGAGATGTTGTGGTGGGTCAACCCTGGTGTCCACCAAAGCTGCTCCCTTCCTCAGCTGGACAGGAGGGAGCAAATATGACAGAAGGCTCCTATGGTGAGATAAGGACAGGGAGATGTCACTCCCCAGTCACTGTCATGGGCAAAACAGTCTTGACTTGGGGAAATTAGTTTGATTTATTACCAATCAAATCAGAGTGTGGTAATGAGAAATAAACACCTTCTCCCACCCTCCCTTCTTCTCAGGCTTCACTCTTGATTTTCTCTTTCTTCTCCCTCCCAGCAACACAGGGGGAGGAGAAAGGGGGTTGTGGTCAGTTCATTAGATGTTGTCTCTGCTGTTCCTTCCTCCTCAGCAGGAGGACTCCTCACACCCTTCCTCTGCTCCAGCATGGGGCCCTTCCCATGGGAGACAGTCCTCTGTGAACTTCTCCACTGGGAGTCCCACTCCTTGGGCTGCAGTTCTTCACAAACTGCTCCAGCGAGGGCCCTTCCCATGGGCTGCAGTGCTCCAGGAATGAGCTGCTGCTGTGTGGGTCCCTTCCATGGGGTCACAAGTCCTGCCAGCAAACCTGCTCTGGCATGGGCTCCTCTCTCCATGGGTTCACAGGTCCTGCCAGGAGCCTGCTCCAATGTGGGCTTCCCATGGGGTCACAGCCTCCTTCAGGCATCCACTTGCTCCAGCATAGGGTCCTCCATGGGCTGCAGATGGACATCTGCTCCACCATGGACCTCCATGGGCTGCAGGGGGACAGCCTGCCTCACCATGGTCTTCACCACAGGCTGCAGGGGAATCTCTGCTCCAGCATCTGGAGCACCTCCTCCCCTTTCTTCTTCCCTGACCTTGGGGTCTGCAGAGTGGTTGCTCTCACATCTTCTCACTCCTCTCTCCAGCTGCAGTTGTGCATATTTTTCTTCCCTCTTCTTAAATCTGTTATCCCAGAGGTGCTGTGACCACCACTGATGGGCTTGTCCTCGGCCAGCAGTGGGTCTGTCTCGGTGCCAGCTGTCATTGGCTCTGTCTGACATGGAGGAAGCTTCTGGCAGCTTCTCATCAAGAAGCCACCCCTCTTCCTCCCCCTGCTACCAAAACCTGGCCACACAAACCCAATACAGATGTTTTCCAATATCTCTTGGTTATCTCTTAGGCAGGAGAGCTGAACTGGTGGAAGGGAAAGGAAATCCACAATGGTAGGAGGACAGCAGGACCTTCTTCAGCTGAGCATCACCAGTGTCCTCTCACAAGGCTCCTGGGAACTTGACCCAACAGGTGCTGTTGGGAGAGGCAGGTTCTGCCCAGCTCCCCCAGTGCTCCTGTGCCTTTCTCCATCTACAGCCTCTTCCCTTCTCCCAGCGTTCCATCACGTTGCTGCTTTTAGGTGAAACATCTTTGTTCATCCCCTGGCTTCACCACACATCCTCCTTCATCCCATTTTCTGCTCTTGCTTCATAACTGCCCAGAGGTGCAGGCGGATGAAAAAACCCTCAATGTGCAAAGAAGATCATTCCAACCTCTTAATCTCGAACATCTTGGTTATGGGTTGGGTTTTTTTAATGTCTGAGAAAGAACTGCTGTACGATGCCTTGGTAAGCACAGAGATTTTTATCTCCATGAGTTTTCATGAGATGATTGAACCACTAATCATGATGTGCTGGTTGAGTGCAGAGCACAGCGGGGTCTGGCTCAGCAGGCCTCCTTGGTAGGCGTTAACTCAAGCCTGAAGTGAAGACCTCAGGCAAGCGAGGATGCCAGTGGTGAGGGCTGAAAGCTGGATCTCTCAGCATCACCCAGGGCTTGGCCTCCTCTGCATGTGCCACCAGGGCAGAGCTCTGTGTTGCTGGCTGCTCCTTGCAGAGGAGGCTGCGGGGACAATCGCTGGTGTTCAGAGCTGCTCTGGGCTCTCCATCATGAGGAGCTGGGGCTGAGGTCTGCATTCTGCCACCACCAGAACTGGGCTGCTGAGAGGTGGTTCTTGCAGGGCCAGGAGAGGACATGGCTGCAAACTCACTGCTTCTCTCTGCTTAACAGGTTATTTGTGATGAGCAAACAAGCTAGATAAGCTTCACTGACATGAGTGAAGGTGACCTGTAAGTGATGATGCTCAGTCTGCTGAGCTACAGCCTTTGCCGGAGCTGGGTAGAGCCACGTTGAGTATTGGCTGCCTCTTCTGGCCAAAGACCTCTGTGCAGTTGCATGGTCACACACCCCTACGTGTCCCTTCTTTCCAAGAGAAGGAAAAAACCATCCTCTCTTGTGTGGGGTTTTTCCTCCTCTCCTCTCTGTGCCACCTCGCTGATGGTTGCCCAAGGAAGCTGTGGTTGCTCCTCCCTGGCAGTGTTCTCGGCCAGGTTGGATGAGGCTTTGAGCAACCTGGTCTAGTGGAAGGTGTCCCTGCTGCTGGCAGGGGGGTTGGGACTGGATGAGCTTTAAGGTCCCTCCCAACCCAAACCATTCTATGATTCTATGATATCTGTTGAGCTTCGATGTATTTTGTGCGTTGCAGATAATCCAAGGATTGTTTTAAGAGCACAAACTCCCAAATAGCTGAAATTTGACTGAAACCTGGAAGCCTTGAGCATCCCAGTGTGGTTCAGAATTCCCAGTAAGTCCTGGAGAGAGAGAGAGAGACAGAGACTCTACTTGAATGCTGCCAGACTATTTTTTGTGGATGAAAATACCATTTATCATCAGTTTTGAGCACATACAGGGTGTGGGTTCTCATAACCCATCTTGTCTCAGTTGTTGCTTTCACTGTTGACTTGGGTCAAGTCAGTCTGCGTGTCTCCTGCAGTTCTGACCATCGGGGTTTTACATCATCTCAGATTGTGAGAATTCTGTGTCTGAACCATTAAAAATTGAAAATGAATGGGGAAAAATATGTAAGTGTGGGTTTTTCTCCTACTTTACTGCAGGACAACCCAAATGGAGAGTCATGTCTTGCTGTGTGCAAATCAAAACCCAAAGGGGACAGTGAAATTCTCATTTTTTTTATATTTTATTATTATATTTTTATATTTTTAATTATATTTTCATATCATAACGTGGATCTGCTCAGATCCACCTCCCTTCCTGGCTGTCCCCTCCTGTACCAGGGAGATGACAGGTTTTTTCCTCCTATTTAATAATCACATTTTATTTTCATGTGCTGCTTTACGTAACTGTGGTGGCTTTAGCTGCCACCACAGCAGCTCAGACCGTGTGGTCACTCACCCATCCCATCCCTCTGGTGGGATGGAGGAGAGAAACATAACGGAGATGTTCTGGGTTGGAATGAGGATGGGGAGGGCTCGCTCACCAGTGATGGTCATGGGCAAAATGAACTTGACCTGGGGATAAAAAATCAATTTAATCTGTTACTAATCAATGAGAGTAGTGAGACATCACAACCACATCTTGCAACACCTTCCCACCACCCCTCCCTGCTTTCCAGGCTCAAGTTGCTTTGCTCCTGATTTCTCTACCTCTGCAGCAGCACAGGGGACAGGAAATGGGGGTTGCAGCCCCACATTGTCTTTGCTGCTCCTTTCTCCTCAGGGTAACAGCTCCTTGCACACTCCCCTGCTCCAGCGTGAGGTCCTTCCATGGGCTAAAAGAGTTCAGGAACTAAGTTTTCCAATGTGGGCTTCCCACAGAGTCATGGACTTCTTCAGACACAGCCCCTGGCTTTGACATGGGGACCTCCAAGGGCTGGAGACAGGTCTCCACTCTGGTGCACCTCTTCTCCCTGCTCTGGCAGGAGCATCTCTGGGGTCTTCTGCTCTGTCATGAGCCCTCCACACAGTCACAGCAGCCTTTGGGCACAGCCTCCTGCTCCAGTGTGGAGTCCTCCATGGGCTACATACGGGTGTCTGCTCTACCATTAACCTCCACGGGCTGCAGGGGAATCTCCACTCACCTCCTCTCCCTCCTTCCTCAAGGACCTGGGTGTCTGTAGTTCTCTCTCGCATCTGCCCAACTCAGGTTGTTGTTGTCTTTGTTCTTGTTGATGTTCCTGATCTGTCTCTCCCACCAAACCAGTTGTCCCCTTCATAAATATGGATCTGCAGAATTGTGTCACCATCACTGACTGGCTCAGCCTGTGGTGGAGGTGGGTCCACCTTTAAAGACAGGAAAGCTTCTTGAAGCTTCTCACAGGAGCCATCACTTGTAGCCCCTTCCCTCACCACCAAAAACCTACCTCCTGCACAAACCCAACACAATAACTCACGTGAATTTTTCATCCCTAGGCCTGAACATTCATCACCAGGTGGGATCGGTGCCTCAGCCAGGCAACACGATGGTGCTGTTCGATAACCTGTCGTGCCATCACTCCATCGATGACTTCAGAAACCGAGTCTATTCCACGCTCTACTCCATGATCAGCATTATGGGCTTTGTTGGCAATGGAGTTGTGTTGTATGTCCTCATAAAAACCTATCGGCAGAAGACAGCCTTCCAGGTGTACATGCTGAACCTTGCCGTGTCCGACTTCCTCTGCGTGTGCACCCTGCCCCTGCGGGTCATCTACTACGTCCACAAAGGGAACTGGTTCTTCAGTGACTTCCTGTGCAGGGTCAGCTCGTACGCCTTGTACGTCAACCTGTATTGCAGCATTTTTTTCATGACTGCAATGAGCTTCTTCCGTTGCGTGGCCATTGTGTTTCCAGTCCAGAACATCAACCTGGTGACAGAGAGGAAAGCTAAATTTGTCTGCATCGGCATCTGGATATTTGTCACCTTGACAAGCACTCCCTTTCTGCGAAACGGGACGTACCAACATGGCAACAAGACCAAGTGCTTCGAACCCCCAGAAGACTCTCAGAAGACAAATCTAGTGGTGATCCTGGATTTTATTGCCTTATTTCTGGGTTTCATTTTCCCCTTTATCGTCATAACTATTTGCTACACCATGATCATAAGGACCTTACTGAAAAATTCCTTGAAGAAGAACCAGGCTAACCGCAAGAAGGCGGTCTGGATGATCATCATCGTGACGTCCACCTTCCTGGTCAGCTTCACCCCGTACCACATTCTGCGTACAGTCCATCTCCATGTGCTGAGGCTGAAGAACGCCAGCTGTGAGGATGCCATATACCTACAGAAATCGGTGGTGGTAACGCTCCCCTTGGCAGCTGCCAACTGCTGCTTTGACCCACTTCTCTATTTCTTCTCAGGGGGCAATTTTCGGAAGAGACTTACAACATTTAGGAAAGCTTCTTCCTCCAGCTTAACTCAAGCCTTCCGGAAAAAGTTCTCCATAAAAGAGAAAGATGAGGAACCCTTTGGAGAAAGTCATAGGGAGAATGGGAAGGAAGCTGTGGCCCCTTCCTAAGAGGTTTAGACCTTCCCTTAAGATCTCAGATGGGCAATGGAGATCTTGGAACTCTTCCAGAAGACATGATGGAGGCTTGCAAGTCTTCATTGCAGTTAGATATGTAATAATAACAGTGGATGGTCCCTGATTTCTGCTACTCGGTGGTACAGCTGCTGCTGGGGATGGCCAGGAGCACTACTTGGACACACACAGCCACTTAGAGTGGAGGAGCCACCGCCAGCACCAGAAAACTGTTGATCTGATGATAAACTCACATAAACAAACGCTTCAAAGCCTGTATTTGGGCATTTGCTTCATTTCACAACTCTACGGAGAGCGTTAATTCCCCGAGTCAGTGGGAGATGTAAACACAACGTTTGCTGGACGCGGCGCTCGGGGGAGCTGCTGACAAACCAAGAGGGCAGAGGTTCCACTGGTTCTTCAAACAGCCGCTAAATTATTTACACAGCAGAGGCCAGGGTAATTCCTGCCCCGCTCCCAGCTGTGTCTGCTGCGGATTTCGGTGTTCAAGATAATGATGTGTGTAAGACTTGCAGGGTTGGTGCCTGGATCTGCAAATCCAGGCTTGAGCCCCTCTCCCAGTCAAGCACTGGACCAGGCTGCCCAGGGAGGTGGTGGAGTCACCATCCCTGGTGGGATTTAACAGATGGGCAGATGAGGTGCTGAGGGACATGGGTTAGCGGTGGAATTGGCAGTGTTGGGTTTATGGTTGGACTCAATGATCTTAAAGGGCTTTTCCAACCAGTATGATTCTGTGAATGAGCAGCTTGTTGGACGTGCTCTGGTGGGCAGCAGATCTGCTGGTATTTTCTGCATTTCTAGAAGAATCTTGTCTGTGGGAGAAGTTTTAAATGGTGATATCCTAGTGTGCCTTTGAGACATGTTGCAATGGGACTGGTCCTGTAGCTATGGCTGCAGGATCTGGGTTATCACTCCAGTTCTTTAGGAAGTTTTACCTGTAAGTAGAGCTCTGGGTGCTCAGAATCCAGTGCAGGATCAGGCCTGTCTTCTGAACTACTGACCAAGTTATTTTAATAAATAAACAAATTAAATTAATGCAGAAGTCCTTTAAAAAAAATAGCTATATCATCTCTGATGCTATTCAAGAGTGTTCACCTCGGTTGCTCCTTGCAAAGAGACAACCCAAGACCCTTGGAAAGAACTCTAGGAAGACCTGGAGATAAAGAGTCGGAGTCATGAGTGAATCTTGTGTACAGTGTGATGAAAAGCCAGATGGGGCTATGTTTCTTATGTAAATAAAAACTTCAAAAATCTTGGACAGAAGGAAAGATTCTTGTGCTTTTCCAGTGAAGCCACAGAAAAATTGGCTGGAGCAAAGCCCAGCCTGAGATGTGTGCTACATCGTGCCAGAAATAGAAATTCTTGTAGGGTTAAGGCTCTTGGTTGGAAAAGCAGTTAAGTGAATAGCAAGTGTGTTTTGATTTGGTATTTATGAAGTTATTTCATGTTCTCTGAAATGAAGAAACCAGTTTTAATATTGGAGAATAGGAGTGAGCAGAAGGAGTTTGGCTTGGGGGCAGGGGTCTGCTTCAGAAAATGATCTTTACAATTACACAGGAGAGTGAAAGTTGATTCTTTGCACCAGAGTCTGCATATCCCTGGGTCAGCAAAAGGCACTTAGAAAAGCAAATTCACCTGCAGAACAATTTATGGGTGTGAATTTTCAAGAAAATCTGAAACCCCTTTAGAAAATTGGAAGGTTCTGTGAAGTGGAAGAGGGTTGGAAGGTGTTCATGACCAGGAGGGATACAGTTCCCTCCAAACCCACGGAAGGGCAGAGCTTCTGCTTCAAAAATACAGCTGCAGATGGCTTTGGGAAAGCGTCTGTGAGAGAGGAGTTATCTAAAACTTCTTGCCAGGGGTTGGCATTGGGAATTCTATCCCTCCCTCAAAGCATTAAAGGTGTTGTGCAACTGTCAATAGCAATTCTCATGGAAAACTGAGGTTTAGAATATAGAGAAATAATATGCACATTCCTAAATTTTAAATACTGTACAGTAAATCTATATATATATGTGTTGCAAAGCATTTTTATTGTACCAGAGGTATATATTTTTTTTCCTTTTAATCTTTTTTTTTTTATGGTTATGGCAAGAGAAATGGCAGTGGCTTTTTCTGCCATGGGAAAGAATATTTAAAATAAAAGATTGCTGAAAATTAAATGAAAATTTTGCAAGTTACATTTTAACAATTACTGTTTTCTGTGTCTTATTTTAAAGTCTCTACATTCAGATTCCTCTTCCCTCTAATACGTTTTTATTTACACACAGCACCAGAGTGTAATATTAATGTAATAAATAATAATTTATAATGAGATAATAAAAATGTATCAACTTCTGTGCTGCTTTGACTGAGGGCAGCACCCAGAGTGGGCTGGGATGTTGGGGGATGTGGTGGCCCAGCCTCTCAGAGCTGGATTTGGTCCAACCAAACTGACTTTTGCTGTAGCCCAGTGTCCTTGTGCTCAGGGCACTGTCTGGGGACCCATCAGAACCAAACCACTTCTGATGGCACCTCGGTAGGTCTTGCAGAGGTGGAACAACCCAACAAATAGCAGCTGGGACCTGGGTAAGTCTGTGTTTCTGGTTACAAAATGCTTGTAAGACATGGGGAGGGAAGTGATGGTTTGGTGAGGACGATGTATTTGGGTGTCTTGTGTGGTCACGTATCACACAGGGGTTCCTGCGTGGAAAAGTCCAACAAGAATGACTTTTTCTACTTGTTTTTTGCTGTTTTTTTTAATTCTCAAAATAGGCACAAGATCTGCAGAGTGTTATTTAGCTCTAAAACCCCAGCTCTGGTGAGGAGGGAGCTTTGCCATCAGCTCAGCAAAAACCCAGCTCGAGGTGAGAGGCGAGGGTGGTTGTCCCCTGCTTGTGACACCCTGTCTGCAAATGCTGGTTGAGGTTTTCCTCAGGAACAGGGATTTAGAGGGAAATATGTGCCAAGAAACAGGATGTGTTATCATCATGAGGTGAGTTACAAATTGTGGCAGTTCTCTTGGCTGCCCACATGCCGGGAGTTGGGCAGAGGGACGAAGTTCTGTCGTGGTCCCGTGTCACTGTCAGAAATGGATAAAAAAGGCAAGTGAGCTGTTCGGTTTCTGGCTTGAAACTGGAGTTTTTTTCCTGCTGCATCAATTTGTGGTCCAATAGTGTCCCCTAGTGCTGAGTTATTCCTGGAGCAACTGCCTGTGACCTCATGAGGCTTCTTCTTTCTTTTTTAGATAGTCCCATCTCAGCTCCTCACCCGTATCATTGTCTCGTTTCCTCTGGTGTTGGGGACACTCAGTTTCCTCTCTCCCACCCCTGCCCACATTTGACTCCCTAACCTTTAGGTTTTCCCTCTCTGCCTTTCTCTTGTTTTTTCCTGTTTCCTTGGAGGGATGCTCAGGCTGGGAAGGATCCACCAGCCACAGATGGAGGTCAAGCAGCACCCATCCCCACATGGCCATTGGTCCCTGTATGGGGATCCCAGTGACCAGGGTCCTGCCCTGGGCTCCAACAGCACCATCCACCTCACCTAAAAAATGCTGTTTCTCCATTGAATGGCTGTCCCAGCGTGGAGTTCAGGCCTGCAAAGCTTTTGCTGGAAGCTGATGGTAACTACAGCCCTTTGGCATTGCAATGTCCCAACAGAAGTCCCGTTGTTTTGGTATTTGTTTGTCTGGGAAGGTTATTTCTAATGAAAACCAGTATAGCTCCAAAAGAAACCAGCACCCAGCATGAGGTCCTCACTGTGGCAATAAAATGGTCTTGCCTGTCTCCTACCAAAAGAGATAGGAACTCTGGAACCTACCAAAAGAGGTAGGAACTCACTGGAACAGGCTGCCCAGGGAGGGTGTGGAGTCTCCTTCTCTGGAGAGATTCAAGACCCGCCTGGATGCCTTCCTGTGTGATCTCATTTAGGTTCCTGCTCTGGAAGGGGGATTGGACTGGATGATCTTTTGAGGTCCCTTCAAACCCCTGACATTCTGTGAAAAGAAACAAGTGGTCACCTTCACAGGAACACAGGAACACTGTCCCACTCTAAGGTGTCCCTTGGGTTCTTGGTGAGGGAACCCAGAGCCAACATGGCACATGCCAGCCAGGAATATCCCAACTGAGGAGGAGGAGGAGGAAGAGGAGGAATGGGCATGTGGCTGTCGGTGCTGAAGAACAGGCCATGCCCTGTGCCAGCCTCTCACTTGGTCGCTCACCTTTTCATCACTGATGTGGCCTCCAGAGAAAAACCTTCCCCCTTCACCTCCTGCAGGATGGTTTTCAGGAGCAACTTCTATGCGAGGAAAGAGACCCACGTGGATGCTGTAACTGGCTAAAATGTGGTTTTCTTTGTGCTCATTTTCAGAGAGGGTCCGAAGCAGCCACCTGCTGCCAGAAGCTGACCACAAACGAGATTTCTCTTTGCAAAAATAACCCATCTTTCTGTTTCCAGAAGAACAGTACAAACCTTGATTTCCCATCAATCCTGGCCTTGACTGCTCTGCACATCATCTCAGCAGCTGCTCAGCACCAGCATCCCCTCCAGTGCACCGGGCGCTCCTCGGACACGCTGCCGGGACAGGTACTGTACAAAGGATTTCCAAGCAGGAATTTCTTTTGCTTTTTAGCTTTTCTTAATGTTCTTTCTTCAGTAATGGTAAAAAAATCACCTGACTGTTTGTAGGAAGAAGGGCGTTTTGTGATTTCTCTGAAGCCGCGTGTCCCCAGTCAGAATTGCTGGTTATTTCTGGAAATGTGAAATTTTGGGAGAGTTTTGAATCATAGAATGATTTGGGTTGGAAGGGACCTTTCTCCCCACATGCTTGTGTATGCTGGAACACACTATAAATCACTAAAAGTCACATTTCTAACACTCAGGGGCATGTCCACCTTGTTTACAAGCCTTCAGTGGTCATTTTCCCTCAGGCCATAAAAATATTTCCTTTTTTTTGGACACTTGTGACACTACAGCAAGTTGTCATTTGGGTTTTTCATCTCCATTTTTGCCTTCTATTTCTAATGCCCCAGGCTGGGAAGTTCAGAAACTACACACAGGATGTAACCACCCTTATTCTATATGAAGTATCTTCATATAAAACCTTTGCAGGATGTGAGAAGGAAGCAACCCTTGGGTTTAACAAGCAATAAGCTCCAAGCACTGATGATAAAGAGACATTTCCTGCTCTGAGCAAGGTGCTTTTCTGCTCCCAGCAGCTGTGGGAGCCTGGACATGTATTTTGGGGCTGGTGGGAGTCAGTGCAGCCCAGGGGGGAGCTCCCACTGCCTGAATCCCCCTTCCCCATCAGCTGCAATAAGGTCTGTGAACCGAGAGGCTGCAAATCCCTTTGCAGGAGCGAATTCTCATGCTGAATCCTAATTTTTTTTAGGTTTTTTTTCCATTTCCACTGTGGTCTGACATGAGAAGAGGGACTTCTTCCATATGGCAGGAGGGAGAACACTGGGCTCTTTATCCTTCACCTCCGGCAGCGGAGGGTATGACCTGATTACAAGGGGGGGGGAAAATAAGCAGCAAAAATGAAGGAAAGTCCATCAGATTTTAAAATACCACCAGTGTAAGCAATAAAATATCTTAGAAACACTCCTGAAAGCAAACCTGAGGGGGGTGAAGAGCCCAGCCTGCCACTCAGCATTACAAATCCATCTCCCAGCACAGAGGTCAGTAAGATTGGGAACCCAAGGATGAAGTTCAGCTCTGCGAGTGGCCACACATACAAACAAGTATTCAGAGAATTTGCAGACTTCACTTGAGGGTGAAACGTGCCCGTTTCTTTCCTGTCAGTGCAGCTTCTTACGCTTCAGAGGAAGGCTGGCTGCTCTGGGAGCCAACCGAGGACCCTGTGTTAGTTCAATAAATATATTCCAGATGGATGTTCACCAGGTTAAAGGTGGGGGATAAAGGGGAGGAGGCAGCAAAACCACTTTATTTGGATTATTAATGAAAACTCTGCTTCCAGGAGTGCTGCTGCATGTTGCTGTTAGGGATGGTGAAGACCAAACAGAGTTTGGTTTTGGTTTAGCCCATTGAAATCCCTTTATTTGTGAGGGAGGAGCACATCTCTGTGATGCTCTGCTTGACATCCCTGTTAGGGATGGTGAAGACCAAACAGAGTTTGGTTTTGGTTTAGCCCATTGAAATCCCTTTATTTGTGAGGAGCACATCTCTGTGATGCTCTGCTTGAGTTTAATTTCACTGAGGCTCCACGCAGCCCCCAGGAACCCCCCAGATAACACCTTGCAGGATTGAGGACAAAAGGCAGAGCCTGTGGAACCGTTTTAGGTTCAAGCACAAGGCAGGAGGTATCTGCAGATATTTTGTCTAGCAAGCCCATGCTGGGGGTGCTGCAAAGGGCTGGCTCCAGAGCCCCTCACTTTTTGGGAGCAGTTATTGCAAAAACTGAGCGTGTGGCCTGACTCTGTTGAGGAACTGCATCCATCCCAGGAGTCAGCCCAGGCTTTATTTCCTTTCTGAGTAACCATCTGCAAGGAGACGGTCTCTACTCTCTGCCCTTTTCTCCTTCCATGTTACTCATGGCAGGAAGCCGTGGAGTGATGAGCACACGCTGCTTACGTGAGCGAGGGCTGAAAAATGCAGCAGTGGCCTTTCACCACCGGTTTTCAAGGAAAATGGGATGAGAAGTTCCCTATAATTGGCCTTGAGCCTCTGCCTCCTGTCAGCAGCGTCTCCTCCCACACGCCTCCATGTCCTTCAACACCCCGAGTTACTATGCCAGAGGTTCACAGACCTCCAGCGCTGGTTTTTGTTCCTCCTCACCCTATTCTGGGTGCTTGGGTGGGAAGGGCATCACTGCAGGTCCCGTGCAGACCTCGAGCAGGATCCTCACCCTGCGCAGGAGACCGTGTGGTCCCCAGCTCAGGGCTGACACCGGGGCAGCACCCTGCTCCCTGCCCAGGTGAAGGAGACCAGAGAGGCTCCACATCTGCAGTCCAGCCCAGAGGAGATGTGATGAGAGGGCCCAGAAGAAGAGCCACGAGCCCTGTGCGAGGTCTGCTGGGTCCCACACTCTGTGGGCTGAATTCAGGATTTTCTGCTTTGGCATCACAGAATCCCAGACTGGTGGCCTCCTCTGGACTTGTTCCAGCTGTTCCAGGTCTCTCTTGTGATGGGGGCTCCAGAACTGGACATGGTATTCCAGGTGGGGCCTTACGAGAGCAGAGTAGAGGGAGAGAATCACCTCCCTCGACCTGATTCTCCTGCCCACCAGCACTGACCTGCTACAGCGTCCTCTGCCACGGACCAGCCAGCAAGGCAGAGCCCACAGATGCAGGGACATTTGCTGACCCTCAGAACATCCCCAGATTGTAACGATTAGTTTTAGTTTTAATGACAGTGAAAGCAAACTCTACAATCAGCTCGGCATTAGCAGCACAATCCAGATTTAAACAGGCTCCTGGTAGATCACAGCAGTACCCAGGACCTCAGGATGTGCGGACCTGTCCCTCAGGACTTTGGCAACTGTTTCTCAGAGCTTCTGTTTTATTAATTCACATCCTCAAGGCCTGTTTTTCCTACCACAGGATATGATTAACCCTGACTGGAGTCATCGTGCTGCATCCACAAATCCAGGCTGGGTGAGAATGGCTGGAGAGCAGCTCTGAGGAGAAGGACTTGGGGTGCTGGGGGACGAGAAGCTCAACATGAGGCGGCAACGTGCGCTGGCAGCACAGAGGCCAATAACCGTGTCCTGGGCTGCACCCAGAGCAGCGTGGGCAGCAGGTGGAGGGAGGGGATTCTGCCCCTCTGCTCCGCTCTCCTGAGACCCCACCTGCAGTGCTGCCTCCAGTGCTGGGGACACCAACAGCACAAGGACATGGAGCTACTGGAGCCAGTGCAGAGGAGGCCACGAGGATGATGCGAGGGCTGGAGCAGCTCTGCTGTGAGGACAGGCTGAGAGAGTTGGGGCTGTTCAGCCTGGAGAAGAGAAGGCTCCAGGGAGATCTTCTAGTGGCCTCCCAGTACCTGAAAGGGCTCCAGGAAGGCTGGGGAGGGACTTTGGCCAAGGGCAGGGAGTGACAGAACAAGGGGTGATGGCTTGAAACTGGCAGAGGGGAGATTGAGCTGAGATGTGAGGAAGAAATTCTTTGCTGAGTTTCCCGGGGTTGTTGGGAGAGGGAGGAGATTTAGGGCAGTTAGAGAAAACAGTAAATTGGAGGATTTGTTTGTTTCTTTTTATTTTATGTTAAACTTCAGGGGCTTTTCTTTTAAGTTCAGCGCAGAAACACCACAGAACAGCGCCGCCTTTGCTATCATCCCACTTTGCATAAACACAGCTTAGGCTCCCGCTGGATGAAGGGATCTATATTTAAATCCTCATGGCTTTTAGGATTGTTTTTGCTCTATTCTATATATAAATCCAAACCTACTTATCTGAGGGCAGCAGTGACGAGGACAGGGACAAGCTCTATGTGAACAGCAGCCCCCAAAGTTGGTGAGACATCTTCTCTCTCCCAAAGACATGAGGGGACAGGGTCTGTTGGCAGGTTGCTCCAGAGAGGCACTAGCATTTTGTCCATCAAAAAGAGGATTTTGAAGCCCCTGCCATAGAACCTTTAATAAGATGAGGGATTAGCAAACCTCGTTGGGTGACACTGTGACAAAAGGCCAGACTGGAGGACACGCTGCTGGCACGGCCGTGGCACCCAGCCAGCGCGGTTTTGGGGGAAAAGGCTGAAGTAACGGCAAAGAGGGGAAGTGAAAAGCATATTGTTTCATTTTTTATTTATTTTTTTAATGAAACAAGGGTCCTGTAGTTCTCTCACATGTGTGCTCTGTGTTTTTGTTTTTAGAGAAGTGGCTGGAATGGACACTGAGGGCACACGTGGAGGTGGAGGAAGGATTTGGGTTCCTGTGGCCCTCCTGGGGTGACCGGCCGTAGCGGATCATTCACAGGTACAAATATTACATTTTTTTTGGAGGTTTTCCCTCAGCTCTATTTGAAATTCTTAGGGTGAAAAAGAGCAAAGAGGGTCATTTCAAACTTTTCATTGCTAACACTGTGGTAGTTGACACTGTGCTGTGGGGGATCTGCTCTTGGGTCTCCTCCCTCCTGCATTCCACAGTGAGCGATGCGATTTTACCCAGCACCGTAAGGAATGACTTGTAAGAAGGATGCAAAGTGATTTTTTTCAATTTGCTGGGTTGAACATAGACTGCTATTTGTACCAGCCATGGCGTGGGACCTCGGTGGCTGCGTGGTGGCCAGGATGATGCTCACCAGTGGAGTCTGGCTGCCTTGTTCTTCTTACCAGAGGAAATGGCAGGAAGATGTGGCAGGGGAGGGTGAGGTTGGCCATGAGGAAAAGGTTCTTGAGGCAGAGGGTGGTGGAGCACTGGAACAGGCTCCCCAGGGAGGTGCTCATGGCACCAAGCCTGACAAGATTCCAGCAGCATTTGGCCAAGGCCCTGAGGGACATGGTGTGAATGTTGGGATTGTCCTGTGCAGGGACAGGAGTTGGACTCCATCATCCTTGTGGGTCCTTCCAGCTCACAACACTCAATGATTCGATGATTCTATGATTCTCTATAGCCCAGCAGCGTTTGACTCAGGGGTCTCAGGTCAGTTCCTGGCAGACAGCAGCTGATCACCCTTCTCCTACAGCTCTGACAGAAAGCTGTCCTCCCTCCATCGCTGCCAAACTTATCCCACCTCCATTATCACAGCAACAGAGTAACCTCTAACGAACTCAGGCTCGTCACTTCCCCATTAAGCAGGGACCAACTGTTATTCCTGGTGTGTAAATGAAGAAGTGAGGCAGTGACCAATGCTGGAGCACCAGGACACTCTCAGCCACCTTTTGCCAGCTGAAATGTTCATCCTGAGCTCACCACCAGCCAGACCATGATGGCAACCAGAAGCATTGCCCAGCCAGGCTCCAGGCACAAAGGCAGCTTCAGGGCACGCTGGTGGCAATGTCATCGCTGTAGATGCTACTTACACTGCACTTTCTTCTGCTTTTCTCACAGATGATGGGAAAATTCACTGGTGGAGCATCAGAGCCGAGCCCCACGTCGATCCCCACGGAGGACCTCAGCTGGCAGCTGCTCGGGGTCTCGCTCGCAGCCTCCGGAGCCACCAGCTGGGGAAGGTGGGAAGAGGCCAATATTTATATTTTTTTTTCTGCTTTTTCATGCACAAAAGGGTCCTTATTCATTTTAATAGCAGGTTCTCGCATGCAGCGACCAGCTCTGTCAGCCAGACAGTGGAGGAAGGCTCCTCACACAGCCACCTCACGCAGAATATTGCCACTTCGACCTTCTCTCCGCTCTCTGAGGATGGGAAACTAGATCCATGACAATCTCAAAACGGAGAGCATGAGTCCTGACAAATAAGTAGATGGTAATAATGGATACAATATGGATGTGTCCTCGAGGAGCCAATATTTTTATTCTTCACAGCTGCAGCTTTTTCTTTCTCTGTTTTTTTTTTTTATTTTTATTTTTTTTAATATTTTTTTTTTTCCTTTTTAGCCTGAAGTGCTCCCAAATGCTTCACGCCATGTGGCTGCTTCTTATTTGCATCAAAGACCTGATTCATCGCTGCTCTGCGCTCGGGTAGATTACGGATGCTCCTGCAAAGCAGATAGAAAACGTTCATCGGTGAGGTACCACTTCGGCAGCGCTATGGACACCGATCCAACACGGTGGAGACAGTGCTCCAGCTCCAACCTGTCTGAGGAGTGCTGCAGCTGGAAGAGGAACCCCCCAACACAGAGCAGGGGCCCCCAGGCCTTCATCAAGTGAAAAAAAAAAATAGGGAATGGAAACAATAATGAGGAATGGAGTTATTGTAGGAGAGAGCAAGTAAAAGAGGTTGTTTGGGGACAGTGAAGAAAATGCCAGATAGGAAAGAAATAGTGCTCTGAAGAAAGACAATGGAGAAATAAAGTGAAACAATTGAAAACCCATGTTAAACCAGAGCAGGGAGAGCACTGATGGCAGGCGAGCAGCTCTTCACGAAGGTGCTGCAGCTTTGTTTGCTTCCAGCCCAGGCAGCTTCGGGGATGCACATAAACCTCTTGGCGTACGTCGTTCCATTGAGAGCTCGGTGCTAAGGTGATGCCGCGAGGGAGATGGTTCTTCACTCCCTAAATGTGAAGTGGAGGGAGTTGGGGAAATGGGCAGCAGCCGGAAAGATGAGTGACCCTGCGTCAGCTGATGGAAGGTGGGAAACCTGCAGCACACACAGCAGGAAATCAAACAACGTGAACAAAGGCAAGAGCTTCACATTAAGCTTGACAGGAAAATGTTTTCGGATGGCATCAGGCCTTTATTGCTGATGGTTCACCTGCAGCTCACCCAGATATGACATTTAGAAGTTAAACAACAGACTGGTATTTCAACAACTAAAGTCTCAGCCTTTTGTCTGATGGAAAAAAAAAAAAAATCAATTCCAAATGTGGAAATTTCAATACAGACTATAATTTTGTTACAATTCAGATTTCTTCTGCTTGATTTCTTTCCTTTTTGTCTCTCCCCTCCTCTCTGTTCTTCAGAAATTGGCTCTGATGCTTCACTCTTGCTCTCCAAAGCCCCTTTGCAGCTGAGTTTTATGCAGCAGGAAACAAGCCCCTGCCCTTCTTAGCCCCACTCCATCCAAATCATTGTGGCCTTCCAGTGCCTGAAGGGAGCTTAGAAACAGGAGGGAGAACAACTTTTGACCTGGGCAGAGAGTGACAGGACAAGGGGAAAGGGTTTTAAACTGAGAGAGCAGAGATTTAGGTTGGATATTAGGAGAAAACTTCACCCAGAGGGTGGTGAGACACTGTCCCAGGTTGTCCAGAGAAGCTGTGGCTGCTCCTCCCTGGAAGTGTTCTCGGCCAGGTTGGATGAGGCTTTGAGCAACCTGGTCTAGTGGAAGGTGTCCCTGCTGCTGGCAGGGGGGTTGGGACTGGATGAGCTTTAAGGTCCCTTCCAACCCAAACCAGTCTGGGATTCTGTGATTCTATGAAATCCCCTATCTTTGGGATAAAAACACAGGATTCTGGTGCTTCAGCATCTTGCAAATTTTATCTTCATGCAAAACAACAGTAAACCATGTTGATGATGTTTTTTTAAACATTTTCAGTTTAGTTTACAAGAGCGAGTGGTGAACTCATTTTGGCTTTCTCCTTTTCTCGCTAGAGCGAGGACAAGCATCCTCCAGCTCCAACATGTTTAAATTATGGTTGTTTTGAGCATTTCAGAGGATCCAGCTACTCGGATTACTTAGAACTATGACTACATTCATGTCAGGCCAGGCAAGCAGACCTGACTTTGCTCCACTGGCACTGCTACCAGGTCAGCTGCTCTCTACCCTGGGAGCGATGACTCCGCTCCAGCTCCTCAGCGCTTGAGTCTTCCCACCGCTGAGATGTCCCGTGTGCTCTGAGGATGCTGCAGCTCCAGGGAGCAAGGCTGGGATGGTCTCCCTCCTGCAAGGAGAAGCTGTTTGCAAGGAGACCACGATTTCCTTCAGCTGTATGGTTTTGCTCTGGAGCAAAAAGATACGGTGCCATGTTGCAGGCGCTTCCCACGGCATTTGCTTGGGCCTGCCCGTTTCCAGCGCTTTGTTGTGGGATGGATTTCTTCAGCCTGTTTGGAATTTTTTTGTTGGTTTTGTTTGCTTCTTGGCTTGGGGGAAGAGTTATAAATTTATGGGTAAACACAGCTAGTGTTTGGAATTAGACTGAATTGGGATATTTGATTCCTATCTGGGCCCTTGCTGAATAATTCGAGGAGGAACTGAGCAAAAAAGACCTTGCAGAAGGTGGTAAAGGTGTGTGGGAGAGACCAGGCAGGTGTCCCACAACCATCTCCTCCCGTGGTGGTGCTGCAGAAGAGCAGCAGCTCCAGGCTGGGGCTGAGAGAGGTGAGATAAGACTTCCCTGCTCCAGGTTTCCAGGTAAGGACGGCCAGCGTCTTTCAAGAGAGTAGAGCTGCAGGGTTCCATGTTCCCCTTGGCCAGGAGGCCACACAGCTTCTGCGCTTGTACATGCTTCTCCGAGGCCCTGCAGAGCCACAGCCACCGGTCACTCCAAGTCCCCTGGACTCTCATGGCTCAGCAAAAAGCACAGATTAATGTTTTAATTACAGGGGCTGAGTTCAGTGAGGAGTCAGAGCTGCTGCTGTTTAAATCAGAGCAGCCAGTCATTGGGATGAAGACAGCCGGGCGGCCGAACGCTCCTGACTCCCAGCTCCTTCAGCCTCCAGGGATCCTCCACGTTCTGCAGGGGCCCTTCAGCCATTTTTCCCCCTCGTTTCAAAAGCAGCCAGAGTCCAATTAGTTTGCCATGGCTGATGGGCAGCCTGTGTCGAGCTCCAGAGGAGTCACACTGCCTTTCAGTGCTCCCTGGCATCCTCCGTCATTATTTACGGGCATCAAGCAAGGTGGGAGCCCCAGCCATCCCTGCTCCCAGTGTGGGTGACAAGGGCGAGCTTAACTTCTCCTTCCACACAGAGAGATGTCAGCAGCAGGGCTGCACCCACCACCCAGGGTTTAATTAACTTTTCCTAATAGACCCTGTTGCTTTTCCAATGAACTCGGTCCAACCTGACGGCCGGGGTGAAGGAAGATGCAGGTGCAGCTCCTGGGCAGGACAGGCAGTGTTTGCACACAGACTGTGCTGTGTAATAAGTGAGAGAAAGAATCGTAAAACAGATGTTCTGTGCAAAGTGCAAATTACCCAGGCGCTGAACTTCATCCCTCGCCACTAACAACAGCCATAAACGCGAGGTGTGTTTATTGTGGGCTGTGGAGGGCTTTTGGTTTGCACCTTTATCATTCCTGTGTACCTTGTGGGTCAAGGGATGATACTCAGTGAGTTCATGTGGGATTTTATGTGAGAACTTCTGTGCCAGGAGTTTCTGGTCTGGAGTGGTGGGTTCACAGGTGGGGTTGTGGGTCCTGCTTAGAGAAAGAAGCACAGACAGCAAAACAAGAGTGTCCATCTGCATCTCCATCACCTGCCAAACTTCTCTGCCAATCCATCTTGGCTTGTCCATAGTGATGCCAAGAATCTCGTCTTTCTTCTGAAGACATTGCTCTTTTTTCTTGGAAGATAACAGAGAAGTTGTGGATGCCCCTTTCCTGGAAGTGTTGAAGGCCAGGCTGGATGAGGCTTTGAGCAACCTGGTCTAGTGGAAGGTGTCCCTGCTGCTGGCAGGGGGGTTGGAACTGGATGAGCTTTGAGGTCCCTTCCAACCCAAACCATTCCAGTTGTACCAGAAACGTAAACCACTGTCCCCACTGAGAGGGCAGAAAGTCCTGTAAATGTTATTGGACTCTAACCAAGTTTGGAGATGTATTTCTTCACTTAAAATGGCATTACCTTTTAATGACATAGTGGGCAAAACTACACAGAGCGTGGAGCAGAGTGCTGGTATCACCCAGTGTCCCTGATGGTATCACCTCTTTGCTTAGATAGTGCTGATTAATGTGAAATCATTTCTGCTGGTGATGCTTCTGGGGTTCAGTGGCAAACAAACAGCGAGTTCTCATGAACTTTTCATAGGGGCAGTTAATGACAAAACAAGGGGAAATGGGTTTAAGCTGAAAAAGGGGAGGTTTAGATGAGATATTAGGAAGAAGTTCTTCACTGTGAGGGTGGTCAGACACTGGAACAGGTTGCCCAAGGAAGTTGTGGATGGCCCTTTCCTGGAAGTGCTGAAGGCCAGGCTGGATGAGGCTTTGAGCAACCTGGTCTAGTGGAAGGTGTCCCTGCTGCTGACAGGGGGGTTGGGACTGGATGAGCTTGAAGGTCCCTTCCAACCCAAACCATTCCATGATTCTATGAATCGGGATGAGTGCACCTGTGCGTGCAGAACAGCAGGCGTGTTTCACCTACTTGCAAGGGAAACTCCAGCTCCCCATTCCCTACAGGCTTTTCCCATTGTGCTTCTTTCAAAATACACAGCACAGAGCACTGGTTTGCTCTCGATGGACCAGATCCTCAGCTGGAGAAAACACTCCTAATTCCACTGGGGTGGATGGAGCAACGCCAATACATACTGGTGGAAAATCTGCTCCAGTATACACTGTTTACTTTTGAGGATCTAAGCACATAGGCTTCCAACAAAGTGCTGTTTGAGGAAAGTTTGTTTGCCAGGTTGCCTTGCCTCGGTCCCTCCTCAAGTGTACACAACAGTATTTTGTATATAATCAGAGAAAATGAATGTGTTCCAAATATCATTCGCAGGTCCTAACGAATTCAAGAGACGGGAGGCTTTGCTAGACACTAGTTAAAATAACCATAATCATCATTATTATTGCTATGCAAGTATGGGGGGAGGGGGGGGGGAATGTTTTTATTATGGGCTGGAACTAGAAATGCAGAGCAGCTGCTAATCGTCATGGTAAGTGGGTTGTTGGTTTGGAGGGGGTTTGGTGCATCCAGGTATTTACTGCGTCTGACTGCAAGCAGCAGGTTTTTTGTTACTCAAGCCTTTTAGCCATGTGCCCCTTCCATGTTCAGACTGGAATATGTTGGAGTTGTGATATTCCTCTTATCTCTCTTTTCTCCCATTTGTTGTCAAAGGCTTTTCTCCTCCATTTCTTTAATATTTTTCTTCCTCCCCTCATCTTTTTTTTTTTCTTATTAACTCACCTAGAGCAGTCGAATCAGCAAAGAAAAAAATAGAAATTACAATTGAAAATCTTCTAATGGAAGAATGAGCATGTTTTTGGCACTGCTTCTTGCCATTGTTTTGTTAAGACAGACTCTCCTTAACTCTCCTTTTCCATTTCAGAGACTGCCCTTCCTTTATAAGCCCAGATTTCTTCCCATTTGTGCTCTCTTCCCTCCCTCCTGACTCATTTCCACTTCCCATTTTGTCTGTTTCTTTTCTCTTTCCTTTTCCTTTCTCCAAATGTTCTCTGATTTTATATTCTGCTATTTTTAATTCCTTCTTCCCAGGTCTGGATCCACTCCCAGACCTGCTATTATTGGGGTGCCTGTCTCGCTACCCTCTTCCTTTCTAGACTGAAAGGACAGCCTGGGCAAACAGTTCCTTAAATTCCAGCTTTCTCTAATGCAGTGACTCGAGATGAGCATCGCCTGCCCTTGTGTGGGAAACCTGGCATCACCACTGTCCTTGCACAGTCCTTATGGCTCTCCAGGAATTTCAAAATAGAGTTAAAAGTTCCCCTCAGACTCGTTCCATGCTGTTCTGTAATTTCTAACCCATCTAACCAGGCAGTTTGGTCACTACACTACTCCTGCCAAATATTTCTCCTGTGCAGCTTTGTCATCTGGAACAGCCTGCCTATGTGCCTTCAGCCTCACCGACTGGCCATAGAGATGCCAGTTTCAGTTGAAAAAAGAAAAAAAGCAATTTTCCCTTACTGTCACCCCATAGCAATCTGCAGGTAGGATGTAGGCAGCAAACATTCAGTCATTTCTTTTCCACGGTTTGGGAATTGTTGTTGTGCTTGAAGCAATTTGAGTTTTAAAGGAGGCCTGGAGCTTGTGGAATGTGGGTAGTTTTTAGATCTTTCATCTTAAGTCTTACTAGCAACTAGCTGTGACTCTGTAAGCTTTTCCATCAGACATCATATTTCCTAGAGTTACCAGTGTATACCTTGCTAGGATATAAAGTATATTTAGAATGGAAAATTAAGGGGAGGGAAAAAAAAATGATTTAATGAAAAGTTGGAGGGAAAGGAAAAAGATTTTTCCGAGTGCTAAAATACTGCATTATTACCTACAAAGGAATTCTTGTACTAATCAAAGCTGGGAGGTCCAGTAGCCTTCAGTGCAGAGAATGCTCAGCATTCACCCCCCAAGACCTTCTTTAGATATCACAGTATGCTCATGATGGGGAATCAGACCTTCGGATATCACACAACACCGCTAGTCATAACTTCGAAGGTTTAGCTGGCAATGAATAAATACTGAGCCTGCAAAGTCAAAATAGTCCTTGAATTGCTGCCTTCAGCAGCGACTTTCATTTCATGCAATGGATTTCAAATTTCCAAATTGCATCCCGATGGGTCTCTTTCAGAAAGGTCTCCCAAAAATTAAGCACAAATATTTCACTTCAGAAATTAAATCCTCGGGGCACTGCATATGCTTCACTGCAGATTAGTTAGAGCCTGTGGAGTTATAAGATTCCTGAGATGGAGTGCTGAAGATTCCAGGAATTCTCTCAAAGGTGAAATGATTAACCAACCTTTTGTTCCTCGAGCACAATAATGCAAAAAGCAGGTCTGCATTCACCAAGTCCTGTGCTGGACTTGTCTTCTACCTTTTCCGAAGTGTTCACAAGCCTTAAATCTGAGCTGGAATGAAAGAATTGCATTTCAGAATTCTCAATGAAATAAAGAGCAAAGTATTAGTGACAAAAGCAAGCCCTGACTGAAAAAAGAGGAGCGGCTTATTTTTCCTCTGTCTCTTTTACTGAAGATTTCAACCTATTTTATTGGCATGAGGAATTATTAATTTCTTTTCAATCATAATAAAACATGTGATCTGCTGATCCATACTATTCCACGGGGCAAAAAAGTAGGAGCTGCTACTTTTGAATCAGGAATCAAAGCCAGCAGTCACACACGTGCAGTGAAACTTGTGGAAAAGGAAGACAAAAGAGGAAATTTTAGTGCAGAGACCACAAGAGAGATTTTACCAATTATCTCATTAAGAGGGAAAGGTTTCCTCTGCCTTCTCCACCTGGAATTGGCCATCAACCCAACTACTAAATTTTTCTTTTCAGGTCACAAAGGGCATTACAATGAGCTGTCTGGACAAAGAAGCTCTCCTATGCGTTCAGAAGCTTAAAAAAATAGAGGTGACAACATTGATCAGAGAATGAAAAGGTAACGGGCTCCTCGCAAAAGCCATCTCCTAATGCACCAGCAGTGTTATGCTGTGCCAGAGGTATATTTTCAGTGATGCTAAAGCATAATAGGTTGCCCAGAGAAGCTGTGGCTGCTCCTCCCTGGAAGTGTTGAAGGCCAGGTTGGATGAGGCTTTGACCAACCTGGTCTAGTGGAAGGTGTCCCTGCTGCTGGCAGGGGGGTTGGAACTGGATGATCTTTAAGGTCCCTTCCAACCCAAACCATTCTATGATTCTGTGATAATGACAGCATTTGATTGTTTTCTCCCCAAAAGAAATGTAAAATTCAAAACCATTATTGAAGTCTTGTAATAGGTAGATGATCAAAAAAACAACAAAGGAGAAGAAAGGGACAACACTTCAGCAAGCGCCGAATGCACAGACGCAATCTGAGGCTGATTTTATCTGTTCTTTCACTGTTGGCTATCAATGTGCAGAGCACATATTCATCATTTTATGGGCCAATTTGAGTAAAACTAATTGTAAAGTTACACTGAGTGTTTTTGTGGCACTTATTTAACAAGGTAAATTATTAGTTGCCTAGAAATTCAGCAGACACCATCCCCTCTGCTTCCTTAACGGGTGGGAATTTATTTTAGTCCTGTTTAGCACAAGTTGTTCAGTCCGGCAAATCAACCACTTCCCCTTGTCTCCAGAGAGAAATTCTCTGACATAAAGGAACAATTTCTTCTATTCATCATAAAATTTCCTATATTCATTAAAAATATATCTAAGATCAGTCCAGGGGTAAACATATGGCCATTAGTTTTAAAAGGTTCATTTCTTTATACATTTTTATGTAGCTTGCATATAAAAAAATGTAGATTGATTTTTTTTCCTTCTGAATCGCTGTGATCCACAATTTATACAGAGGATAAGAGCAGAGCTGTCACTTTTATTTTGCATCCATACAGAAGTTGACTTCCAATGCTGTGCACAAAACATCCCTTAAATCGCAGCCTTGAAAAAACTTTGCTTAAAAACATTAACATTAAAGTGTCTCAAACTTTGCTTAAAAACATTAACGGAAACGTATCGGTGCAAAGTGTATGATGGAAATAAGCTGAAGAGTGGAAAATAAATTGGTGTATTAATTGCCAGAGAAAATGGATGGGCCAAACGGGCTCTGCAGCCGGAGCTGTGTGTTTTCAGCCTTCATCCTTTTTGGAGAGGACTTGGGATGAGGATGACAGGTGAGAGCAGAGGTGGGACATCAGGATCTCCATCTCCTCGTTTTGAGAAGCCAGTGATGAAATTTCACCTGTGTGTTTTTGTACCCAATTAAACAGTCGGTGTAATACCTCTTAATACTTACGGTCGTCAGCATGAATGGTTTTTATGTTATTACACAGTTTGAGCGCTTTGTCTTTGTACCCATCTAACCCCCGAAGTTGGGGAGAGGGAGATTAAATGTATAAAATATACAAAACACCACGTTTGTCGTGGTTTTGGCCGGATGGGGGGACAGAGGCCACACACCTCCCGGCCAGGCCCGGGCACCGGTCCCCGTGTCACAGCCAGAGTACAGGTAACA
>NW_010294940.1:0-12352 GCF_000700745.2 Antrostomus carolinensis
CATTAAGCACCACTCTCTGGCTTCTTCCCAATTGTATAAGTCTGCAAGTAAAACATTCATTTCACTGTGATACCAGCTGTAAGTTTTAAGCATCATGGGAATTATAAGATCAACTCTTGTTGTAATAGTCTAGCATGGAGACCTTTTTTTGGTCTCACTCTTTCTAGCCGTGGAGGACAAAGAGCAAAGTTTGGCATCTTCTATTTTTCTTGCAGGATTCAATATCACTAATACCATCCTCAAAGCAGAGAAAGGTGGCAGGGTAAAGTAGTCACTTTCATAGACAGACAACTGAAAAGGAAGAAACTTTAAAAATATTTTCTGATACGTATTTTGCCCTAATTTTTCAAAACAGTAATTTTAGCTTGAGCCTTTCAATAATCAAATTTTACAATTTCATGCTGTCTTGCTCAGGCTTCTTACATATTTCTTCTATGTCATTATCCCAGTGAAGAGCTACAAAGGGAGCCAATCAGCTTCTGCTAGCAAAAGGCTTTCCTCTGTTTCTGCCTGTTGTGGGTGAAATATGGCTTAAAAAGCAGAAGAAATAAATACTCCAAGTCCAAGCACCTGTGCAATTTTTAGAAGCCCCAGCTCCTGGAATTTTTTTTTTTCTGGAGGGGAAGGAGAAGGGGGAAGAATAAATTGCCCTTTCTTCTCCCCTTCCCTGCCCAAATAACATGGTTGTGAAGAAACATTTCAAATATATAGCTGGTAGATCTCGAAGGCTAATAACTATGTAGCAAGTCAAAAACTAATTTGAAAATATACCCTCCCCCTCCTAATTATCATTGGGTTTGCTTTATGACAGTCAGCTAGGAATAGCTGCTATCTGAACATTACACTGACAAGACTGAAAATCCAGCCCTCATACTGTTAGTGGATTTACTTTTTTATTTAAAAACAAAAGATTCATATATAAGCATTTTCATTTTTAAAAAACAGGAAAGTGTTCACATCTCCTGAGTAATGAAGGCTTATGCTGCCTTTACATGATGTTTTTCAAGTTTTATCTTATCCTATTTTGATATCAAAGATTTGCAGCTCATACATGAGTTCAAAAGAGAAAAGTAAAGACTGTGTACTATCGTGGTCACAGCTCTTCTCTTAGGAGCCCATAGTGCAGCACTGAGAGATCTGAGAACATTCTGGCTGGATAAATTATCACACACGTGTGTTATGTTGAGTTGCTCCCTTGGTAGAGATTTTTGCCATGAAGACATGTTAACATTTGTGGGGATTTTTGGTGGCGATTTTTTGTTTGGTTGGTTGGTTTGTTTGTTTTTTTAGAGAAATGGTAGATGAAAAATAGAACAAAAACATTTTTTAAGTGGTAGTTTCAGATTCACTTGTGTACTGATGTAGATATAAATGAAAAACAAAGAGCCCTGACTGACAGCAAGAAAGATGAAATATGTGAATCAGTTACAGTTGTCACCGAGGGACTTCAACAACCATTGTCTTCACACATTTCTGAAAGGGAACATCCCTACCAGCCACCTAACTTGATCTGAGCAGAACGGAGGTTGTTACTCTTTTGCACTTTTCAGTAGGCCCATACTTCAAGCACAGAGCATTTTGCACTCATTTATTTGTAACCCCTGTTGAACATGTTAATTTAGATCACAAGCCCTGTGGGACATGAACCTCACCTGTTTGAGTGTCCAGCTCCTTTCCTTACACATGCCTCAGTGATGACAGAAATCCTTTGCAAACCATGTTGTCAAAAAATGAGTCGATACAAGAGATTCAGTTCAGTGGATCCGGGGCCAGTACGATCATAATACAAATACAGTGCCTAAATTAGTATAAATGCAACATCTAAACCTAAAAGCGAGTATTTTAAAGTGTTAAAAAAACTGACTCAGCTTGGCTCCAACAGCACACTCAGCCTGATGAAAGGAAAAGCAAAGGAGACGTCTGGCAACTCAAAGCTTATCACTGAAAGCAGAAAGACAGCAATTTCCATTACGACTTTTTGAAGTATACATTTTGATGCCTGTCTGCTGGGAAAAAGGGAAAGTGAAAGATGACTCAACTGTAGAGAACTAGTTGATTATTAGTTTATATGGGGACATCTGAAATGATGAGCTGTAAGATCAGAAAACTGAAGTTTGTCCACCAAGGCAAAGGATCAATTTTCAGCATAATGGAAGAACACAAATGGCTGTACTGATGACAACTCAGTGGTAGTTTTGTTACTGAGGAAAAGCTGTTCAACACTGAGACTAGCACTTACAAGTTTACAGATACTTTAATTTCAACAAGCTGATTCACTAGCACCTGTACATTCTCATCTAAAACAAATAAGAAAACAAAGGTCAGGTTAATATAAGGTGCTCTGAAGTTCAGCCAAAGGCTTTGAATCATGGCAGAGCTACTTTAATCTGAAGTTCTTCCTCTGACAGGACTGCATGCTCCTAAACAACTCCATTTATAACCAACTCTTTCACTGATGCTTAACTTTACCACAGATAGTTCTCTGAGAACAAGTCAACCCAACCAGTATACTCTTCTGGAGCTTGGCCTGACCTGTACTGGAGGGACACTCAGCTGAACCAGATCACCAGCTTGCCTTTGTCTCTGTGGTGAGATAGGTTTGCTTTATCCATCCAAGCTGGGTCAACAGCCAGCCTTGTTTCACATTTTCTTCCCTTTTCAAGAAGTCCTCTCAGACTGTCAGTCTCTCCATAACCTTTTAGCTGATCATTGTTTTTTGACCTTGGCTTTGGTGAATAACCAGGTTTGCAGTGATGTGTCTGACATTTTGTTTGAAGTGGTGGACCTTGCCAGTACTTTAACTTTCCATGGGATTTCTTTAGTACCTTCTGATTGATTTAACTGTATTTCACAGTCTACAATTATATCCCAGTTCTTTAGAACTCATATCTGTGAGATAAGCAGTTTCCTCTCATGGTTTTATCCCCTTCTATTTTATTTCAGCACATTTTTACATATTTATGCCAGTTATACTTGTAGAATGGAATCAAAGCATGCATATAGCTATGACCTGTGATAAAGTGTTTTCATTTACTAATAGAGACACCTACAAAGAAGAAATACCAAAAGATAGCACACAAAGGGAATTTCCCTGCTCCTTGACTCCCACACTCTGTGATTTGAGAAGGAAAAATATTGTGGATGTCCACATGTGGATATTTCAATGTCCATGAAACATCATGCATGTAGGTTATCTGGAAATGTCTGTACAGAGTTTTGCTATGCTAACCAAAATAGTTATAGACCTAATTTGAAGCACATTTCTTTGTTCTGAGAAAACTTTCCCATCTTCTACTTGTCCTTCCAGCACCCAGAAATTTATTATATAGTGTTTCTGACCAAACACAATTTCAATAACTCACAGAAACCTTTTGTGGTGTATGACATTGAAATAGGTCATATTTAACCACTAGACTTCAAGAATGAAGTACAAAATTAATGATTTAAATACAGAAGGAGAAGACAATGCACTTCAGAGGGCACCCATGTAGCACACAAAGCAACCATCACAATGCTGAAGTTTCAACTTTTGCTACAGTAAAAGACAAATATTTACAATAATAATAAGGGCAGATAAACACAAGAAAAAATTATGGCAAGATCTTTACCATTACTTGAAATCTTTTTTATTCAAACAGAGTGCCTTTGTAAGACACAAGCTGTAGCACAGTGACAAGGTAGTCAGCCCAAACGAGTGAAGTTTTATACTGCCTCTGTTGAGGTAGGAGATTAAGGTTCATTATTAGCTGTCTGATTTTTCTGAACCATTTCATATTTTACCAGCTATAACAGAAAAGGACTTGTGATGCCTCCTTAGGAATGGACTGTTTCCTCTGCCTTTACCCACGCCAGCAATACAAGAAAATGTATTCACTACTAAAAAACACCAAAACACCAACTAACCAAAAAAACCCCTACCTCCTTGCTTGCAGAAGGGAAAAAGCACAGAGAGGAGCTATTTTTTTCTCCAAGATAGTCCCCACCTGAATAGATTGCTTCCCAATACAGATGGCTACATCTCCTGCTGCTTCTCCCAACACCTGCAGTCCACTTGCCATGTTTCACACACCAGTCACACCAGGAGTGTTCCTACCCTAAGGATGGCATGTGAATTTTTGCAGCTGTAAAATGAGATACTTTTGTTTCCCCCCCACTTAAACACAGCTCAGCAAAGGCACCTGAAAATAATTCTCTGTGTTAAGCACCCTCCAGTAGCTCTAAGCATTCTTTAATTGTATCTGCCTTATCTAAAAAGGCAAGCAAAGTAAATGTAATTCCTCAGATTAAATCTTCCAGTGATTTTTATTATAGGTGCAGAAGCTGGTTTGGATAAAAGAAAGAAAGGAGACATATCACAGGAAAACCAGAACAGGAAGACAAGGATAAGAGGAGAGAAGAGCAGACAATTCATACATAGGAAAAAAAAAAAAAAAAAAAAAAAGAGACAGTCCAGACTCCAAAACTGATGTCAGTAGCTTGATATGACCCACTACAGACACCAGTTCACATGAGGATGGCTCTGTCGCTCAGAACTCCTCATCTTTCTTCCAAGCAATTCTGTGCGGAGAGGCAGTTTGCTAGGGAGGGGGTTGAGAGAGGGCAGTGTGCTGGCAGCATCCTGATACAACCCTCTTGCACAGTAGACTCTTCATGAGCTTGTGTTACCATGCAACTGGTTGCAGCGACCCAGGCAGGTCCCTACCTGGGCAAAGAAGCGTGTTGGTGGGAGCTGCTGCAGCCATGGTCATGATGTCACCCTGGGAGCACCTGCATCTTAGCCCAGGATCCCTGACTAGCTCTAGCCACCCTCTCCCTGAACGCTCCCCTGAAAGCCTCTCTGCCCATGTTTCTCTGGGGTTTGTGGTTTACAATCCCACTGGTCAGGATGGCAGCTCAGAGAGAGCTGATTCAAGCATGAGCAGCAGTAGTAGGTAATTTCATGTGTGTAGGAAGAGAGCAGGACAGGGAAAACAGATACCAGCTACCACTCCCAGCATGTGCATTCCTACTTGCTTACTTTATAGAAGAATTTTTGGGGCTTAAAGCAGACACTGTAACCTTCACATCTTTTCTGAGTGGCAGTAACAGCAAATAGCTATGAAGATGTGGAGAAAAGGTCTGTGCTACATATGGAGTTCCTCAAGACAATCAGAAAATAATTTTTTGATAAAAAGCAGAGGTTTCTGATATTTCGTAAAATTCCATATCTGTTTACTTACCTTCTAGCTGCCTCAACATTATGAGACATCATCTCCTTTCTTCTACAGAGAATCAAAGTTATGTTGACACATTGAAGCTCTCTCTTTGTAAAGTTGTCAGCCAGCCTTAGCAGCACTAAATCTCTTATTTTTGATGGCTCATCAAATGCAGCCTTCTGCAGTTTGCAAGGTACAATCTACTGAGAAGGAAGAGGAAAGCCCAAGAAATATAATGAGCCTCATGATGCAATTGAATAGTTTTTCTCCCCAACATTTATATCAGGGCAGCTTTTACAGCTGTTTTTCAATCTAGTACTGAAATAGGAATGCATAAAATGGTCTTAGCTACCAACCAGTTCTAAGTACCCCTTCTTACCATTGCCCAGCAATTTATAAAGAGGTTAAATCTGTTAAATGCATAATTAGGCTGTCATTGCCATACACTTGCAGAGCCAGCTGTAATCACTTGAGCTGCTGGGAGTTCTGCAGCCTGTCTCCCTCCCTCCACCTCATTCTTGGGTTGTACTTGCTTCTCTCAGTGAGATTCAGAGCAAACAAACAACTGAACTCTGCTGCAAAGATTGTTGGTGAGAGGACAGACATTTACTAAATCATACATTCTTTAGGGCTATCTGGCTCTTCATTGCAAGCAGATAATTTTGAGAAAACTCAGCCCCATACCCCTGCAAGCGTCGTGCCTAAGAGAACCCAGGGATATCAAATGGCAGCCTGCAGGTTTTCAGCTGTAAACAGTTTATATTTCCATTTACATTACTGTAGTGTGTGTTAGAATGAGTAGCTAGAATTCTACTCAGAAAAATGCCCTTCACACCATCTGGTCTCTAGGTCTGCCCCTTTCTTATAAATAATGCTGATAAATCCCATCTTATTCAATCAAATTTTTAAGTGTTTTTCTGCACCAAAACAACTTTCCTTTTTTTCCTGCTGTATCACCTAGAATGCATATTATTGGGTTTTCTTGCAGCCATGAAGTAAAATTCATAGGATGAGAAGATAATTATTCACTAGAGAAATTATCTACTTACTCTATGAGTTTACTTCATGGCTGCAAGAAAATCCCTACTATATCTGTATGCACAAACAAGCAGAAAGTGAGCTTGCCATATACGAAGCTGTTTAGTCCAGCAGTAGTGATCACAGAAGGCAGTGAAGGCACCTGAGCTAGCCAGTCTCATTATAGTTATCAAACAAGCAGTTATTTTGTGTGCTCAGTAGGAAACATGCAGCAGTGCAGAGATAGTTATGGAAATGAAACAGCCTGCCAAAGGCTTCAACCTGCTGTCAGCTCTGGCAAGATAAAGCATAAGCATAATTAGATTTTCAGTGGCACAGGCTAGTTAGCTCTCAAACTACCATACTCCTGAAGAAGAAGAAAGGGCATCTGATTGTAACTATGTAAGCACCCAGCAGGGTGTGAAGTGCAGCATTACATTTTAAGAATGAAGTAGAGCAGTGGATGGATATGTCTTTCACATCCATGGTGTTGAATGCTCACAA
Organism: Antrostomus carolinensis; assembly: GCF_000700745.2. NCBI lineage: Eukaryota > Metazoa > Chordata > Aves > Caprimulgiformes > Caprimulgidae > Antrostomus > Antrostomus carolinensis. The sequence continues at coordinate 6,717 of NW_010294940.1, forward strand.
CAGCTTTCCAATGTGTTGGAGAATTATTTACAATAGAATTAACTCCTGTGGTTTATGAAGTCAAATCTGCCACTAAGTCTTGGCAAGTATTCACTGCAACTGTAAGGACTCTGGTAAGGTCAGATAGGCAGGGGACATGTGCTTTCCTTAGTCATAGATCATCAGGATTGCTTTGTTCCTCCCCGCAGACCTTATTTCACCACTGGGTTGCCCCTCCAGGTTGCTGCCAGGGTGCAGGCTGCTTTGCTTAGGTGCACTGCAGCTCAGGACGCGGTTTGCTCGTTCTTCAGCTTGTCGCAGGAGATGCAAACCACTGGGAAGCCAAATGTACCACCAGCTTCACTCTGAAAGGGTGTTTGATCATCAGTAGAGAGGCTTTACCCCCACTCCAGTCTCCCTTCCCACAAGGCTGGCTTCTTGCAACTGAAACCGAGTGGAGAAAGAAAGCGTACAATGCTGCCAGCCTCTTTCTGGCTGTGGGTGTCCAACTCTGTAAGGCTGTGCTACCCAGTATATTTCATCAGAGCATTCATCTGACAAATGATACATTTTATTTTTGTACCTGACATGAAGCAGACATTACAGTCTTCATATGAACGGAACAAGATGGCAATTTCTTTACTTTAGAAATGTTACAAAAGCCTCTATTTCTTTCATATTAGAGATAGATTAGTACAGACATTTAAACTGTTTTCATTGGATTCTACATCGTTTAAACCAAGGCACTGGCAGGCCATTTTTTCCAAAGTATTAGAACAGCTGGTTTTGATTGAGACGAGGAAATGAGGCACAACAGTGCATTCTTGCCATTTACTTCTGAGCATGCATAATAAGAAGCAAGACTAATTGTATTTCCTAAAAATGTAGAAATATGTTGATTAAAAAACTTCATAAAGCCTGAGATTTACTTGCCTTGTATTAGACCATTCACATCACAACCTATTGTAAAATGAGCATGCTTTTAGTGTTTTAACTATATTTTTCCTCAAAACCTTTTAAAATTTGGTGTGAATGCAATTTCCTTATTAAGTGTTTTCTTACTGCCATTTTTAACTATCTAGGCAACTGAGAAAGATGTAGAAATTACAGATAAAGTGAACTGACTGGTGTGAAGATTGCACTCAAAGCTTAGCAAAAAGAAATCAAAGAATAATTTTAAGTGTTCAGTATCTAATTATACAGTAGGAAAATGCAGAAGAATTTAGAATACTAAAAATTTTAAGAGTTCTTCAGTCTAGTGTAGAAGAAATACAAGGAATAGCACACATTAAAGTGAAGTTTCAGTGAAGCTGACTGATTAATTTGCTTAAATGATGCATCAAACAGTGTAATAAGGATAGCAGCAAATTTGTCATCTCTTGATGTTCTCACATCAGATGAGATGCATTTTTGGAAGCCATTTAGTTAAGCAAGTTGGGCTGAGCCCAAGTGTAATCAAATTAGAGTTTAGAAGCCAAGCTGCTAAAGGAGGTCAATACCTGTTGTTTCTTTTTGTGTGAAAAAAAACCACCTCAGACTCCACTGATTGTATTTCTGCTTGTATGGCCCGTTTGTGGTGGTACATAGTCATCTAAGAGCAGGTTCTTGTGCCCTGGCTCTAACAATCAGCTCAGAGGGAACCACGCTTCCTCTCTTACACACACACCATTTGCATCTGTCAGAAACATGCAGAGATTTTTGCAACTACAGCTAGCTCGAGCCTGCCCTTTGATGGCAACTGTCTATGGAATCAAAGGGACAGAACAGGCAATCAAATAACTATTAAAATACAAACATACCATCCATTCATGCAAAGCAAACGAGTTGGATGGCAATTAGCCTCCCCAGACTTCAAGCTCCTAGGTCCCAGGCTCAGGTTATCTTTGAGCTACTAAATTCTCACAAGTTTAAATGTGAAAGACAAATACTCAGAGCGATATGGACCTGGAAAAAATACCTATCCTCTTATTTGAAAGAAACCAGCTGGTGGCAGCTACAAAGGAAGGTTTCCTTCTTGTCTTACTCTGAACTTTTCCTCCAGGGGACGTAACAAAGGTTGGGTGGAGACAGAAGTATCCTTTTAAATTTACTATAAAAATACTGTATATTACAAATACCTATGACACACTATGAGAGGGTTTCTTTCTCTGTGAAGAAAAACAAAACAAAACAAAACAAAACAAAAAAATCTTCTCAAAATCAGCCCAGATTCTTCATTACCTCAGCTTATATGAAACTATATGGTGATATGAAGTTATGGTTCATATGATAACATGTCATTTTTTACATTCACGGTTACATGTATTTCAGCAATATGATGAAAAATCAAGAAAAAAATTGTCTTTAGATTCATATCTACATAGATTTTTTTTAATTTGTTATTAACCCCTGATTCACATAGATACCTGAATCTTTCTGATGATGAAAATGAGAACATCCTAGCTGTCAAAAATCACCTTCTTTAGGCAGACATTTGAGTTGTTCTCCTGCAGACATTTGATACGTCACACAAAGACTTTCACAGGTGCTCGGTGACACTTTCCAACAAGGAGAGGAAAGCAGTGAGCGGACAGCCACACGTCCCACTGTAGCTAAAGCTCAGCCGGAGAGGAACATCCCCACAACCCCATCCCAGTCTCAGGCCCTTCAACATTGTTTCCCCCTAGATCTGCTGTGTGAATCATTTTCCTTAACAATGTGGGCCCGCTCAGATATATTTGCTATTTTCCCCAAGTCAAGAAGGCAAGCGGGGAAGGCTCATTGCCCAGCAGGACATGCTTGTTATTGCTGGTCCTGCCTGCAATGAAGCAAAGGCAAAGCTATTTACAGCTTGTCATTCTTTCCTGGCAATATCTGTATCTTTTAGATTTTGCTGTGTTATTAAAACTGATCAAAAATTTTTGGTCAGTGCAACTGATGTATTCTGACTGGTAGACACAATTCAGAAATGGAAAAGTGTCCTAAAGCACTTAGTTATGGCTTTTACTAATGTGGACATGAAGCATAGGTTTTGGACAACCAGGGCACATTCTGCCAAACTCAGGCACAAAGAAGACTCTCCTTTTACTTCACTAAATCCAGATGAGACATTTCAGGGTCAGCTTTTCACACTTCTGTTTCCCAGAAGTCTCCATTCCACCCATGCACTCAGTCTTTTAATTTCTTCCATCTCAATTTGGGGAAAAATAACAGTCTTTTAAAACACTGAAAATAGTTTTTGAGTGGAAATTCTAGATATTCAAATAACTCTTGCAACTGGAATTATTTTGCCCTGTGCTGCGTGGTCCAGCATCATATCTGAAAGGGTATTTATCATTTGCATCTAAATAAAAGAGAAAGCAGAAAATATAGAACCAAATATGATAAAAGATTGATAAGTCTGTGAACTTTCAGGCTGTAGAAAAGACAGACATGACATTAGTCCACAAGTGTATAAAAAGGTGGTTAGACACAGATTATGACCATTGTAATTAGTCACTGCAGGCAGAACAAAGCCATGAAGTAAATTTTGTGAAGAGAATATTGAAGTTAAACATTAGGGAGGAAACTTTACTGACTGTAAAGAAATGGCACTGCCAAGTCGAATTGCAGACTTGTGATAATTTGATATTTTAGGCTGGTCCAGACATCCAAAGGTGGATGAGGAATAATGAAAACATCCCCCACCGCCACCCACATACAAAACAAGAGGAAAGAAGAAGTCATCTATTTGCAACTTCAGAACAACAGAGTCAAGGTGAGTCACAAAAAAAAAAAATCTTCCCCAAAATGAAAAAAAAAAAAACAAAAAAACCAAAACAAATGCACCCCAAACCACTTATATAAGTAAATTGCTTTCCTAGAGCAACAAGAATGAGAGAGAAAACACAAATGAAGCATGACTCGCATTGTTTACTGAACATATTGGTAATGAAAGATACTCAATTTCCTGATGAAATATCAACGTGGCTTCAGGCTTCTGAAGGAAGTTTTCACAGTTATGGTTTGCGTTAAGCTAAAGCATCACAAAATAAGTGATTTATGACACTTTCAAAGAAGAGAGATATATCTGCAATTTAAATATTGCAAAATGTGATATGCACATTCAGGTAAATATTTAAGCCCTATTTTAAGGAAGAAAACCCCAAGACTTTTTTTTTTTTTTTTTTTTTTTTCAAAACAGTACTTCTAGCTTTCAAAATATTCTGAGTTTCTTGCAGAAGTTAATAAATCAGTTGTTCCTATGGAATAAATAAATAAATTTGCACTATCAAAAGAAGATTTCTTTTTTTTTTTGCAGGGCATGGAAGGACCAGTAACAGAGGGAAAAAGAAAGTGTTCTGAAGTTGTGAAATAATTAAACTCAGCATTTTGGGAAAAATCCATATGACAAGAATAAAAAGGGTTAAAGACCAACTCAGAACTGTTAGCATTAACAACTGGAGATGTGTAAAGTGGGCAGAGGCAGAAAAGAGAGGCTACTCTAATGCAGCATTTGAGACATTGCTTGGAACGAGAGGATCTAGAGAGTGGAGAGTATGCTAAATTAAAATACTGCTGTTAGAAATTACAGCATTCAAGAACTTTATGTGTCTTCATAAAAGTGACTTACAAACATTCATAAAGACAGAAAAGATGGCCTAGCTACACACTGAAGTGCTATCAATGTTGAAAAAATAGAAGCAAGAGTTAAACATTTGTAAGAGTGATCGTGTTAATTAAGCTAAAGACATAAATAACATCTAAAAAAATCAGGAAATAAATATATATTCAACTAATCAGTTGGATCAGTTTGACACAGTGAACTTTTCTGGGATTAAATTTTTCTGAGCAGCATTTGCTGTAAAAGATTCAAGCCATAGCTCTAGGGTTCTAGATCATGGTCCAGAAATGGAGATGGAATTTCTCCCATGGAGATTTCATCTAGAATAAAGACAGTTTGAGATTTTAAAAATGCTACATGTTGAAATAGAATCCCAGTTTAAAAAAAAAAATAAAAAATGTGAGCAATTAATTTTCTTGTACATTCTCACTGCTTCATGATCTATTGCCATGACCATTCCACCCACTTTGCAGCAGGAACTTGGTCTTCATAGTTTATCTATCTTAAAATTAAGTGAAAACTAATGTAATAATTCTAAATTTAATATTAAATTCCCAGACTACATTGCTCTGAGTGTCCTTTTCAGTTGCTATACCAAATGGTTAAAATTATCAATTAGTAAGACCCAACAATGCCTTCAGAAGTTGGAACCACTTTTCACCTAAAATATTTTATAATTTATCTCAAGTGCATTCTTATATTGATAGGAACCTGAGATTTTTACATTTATCTTCTACAACCTTTAATGAGGCTTTTAGTTCTTTACAAATCTTGTTGTTCACTTTAATGCATATGGTTGATTGCATCCATCAACAGTATATTTCATTAACAAATCTGATCAGAGGAAGAAAATTAAGTAGATATTAATACTTTATAACAAAAATCAGCATAAGAAAGAGGTGACATTCATAGTCTCTAGACAAATTTCAGTGGTTATTTTATAAACAGCATTATGAGAAAAACTCTGTAGTATTTCTTGGCTCTTCTCAACTATTCAGTCAGTCTCAGGTGTTTTAACCACTTTTGCCTAAGACCCTGAGCAGGATTTCTTAGAAAATACCAGTTATCTCAAGGG
>NW_010294940.1:12377-46167 GCF_000700745.2 Antrostomus carolinensis
AACAGTTAAGCTAAATGTTTCCTTTACCAAGGAGCTGTTAATATGTACTTTTACCCACAGCAGCAGACCATGACTCTAGTCCTCAGAATATTGGTTCTGCACAGAAAGTCATTCCTGGAAAGCAGAGTAAAGCAATGGAGGATAAGCATGCATCTGTAGCAAAGATGGACAATACCTGGAACCCAGGAAAAATTGCTACCTGACAGAAGACCAAGCAAATAAAAGGAGTCAGACAAGACATTATGTTTAGGAACCCCTTATTTGACAACACAGCTAGAGGAAGAGAGAATCGTGGGAGCCCCAAACACTGGCTGACGAGGATGTCCCCAGCATGGCACAGCTCTCCCAGCTGGACGAGATATCTGGAGGAGAGCAGGATGGAAGGTGAAGGCAGGGGCTGCACACAGTGCTGAAAGCACAGGAACATGCAGTGCAGCAGCTATGCCTCTGCCTCGACCTCTGAGGGTGTGGCAGGGTCCATCTGCTAGGGCTTGCTTTCGGTTGCAGAGATCCCATCAGCTGTAAGAGCTTCCTAGAACTGCGGGGTAAATCACAACCCAGACTGGCTCAGTCAGCTTTTAACCACTCTACGTTTTGTTCAGGCTGCTGAGAGAAATATCTCATATCCTCATAATTTGTTAGCCGACAGTAACATGAGTTAGGTCTAATGTCCATTATCATCAGGTGTATTGGGTTTGTGTGGCAAGGTTTTGGTAGGAGGGGAGCTGCAGGGGTGGCTTCTGTGAGAAGCTGCCAGAAGCTTTCCCTGTGTCTGACACAGCCAATGCCAGCAGGCTCCAAGACAGACACACTACTGGCCAAGGCCGAGCCCATCAGCGATGTGATATCTCTATGACAGGAAAACAGATTTTAAAAAGAGGTTAAAAAAACCCTGCACAATTACAGACAGAGAGAGGAGTGAGAAGATGTGAGAGAAACAACTCTGCAGACACCAAGGTCAGTGAAGAAGGAGGGGGAGGAGGTGTTCCAAGCCCTGAAGCAGAGATTCCCCTGCAGCCTGTGGTGAAGACAATGGTACCATGGTGAGGCAGGCTGTCCCCCTGCAGCTCTTGGAGGTCCATGGTGGAGCAGATGTCCACTTGCAACCCGTGGAGGACCCCACACTGGAGCATGTGAATACCCAGAGGTGGTTGTGACCCTGTGGGAAGCCCACACAGGATCAGGCTCCTGACAGGACCTGTGACCCCTGTGGAGAGAGGAGCCCACACTGGAGCAGGTTTGCTGTCAGGACTTGTGACCTCATGGGGGACCCATGCTGGAACAGTCCCTTCCTGAAGGACTGCACCCCATGGAAAGGACCCACGCTAAAGCAGTTCATGAAGAACTGTAGCCCATGGGAAGGACTCACGTTGGAGAAGTCTGTGGAAGACTGTCTCCCGTGGGAGGGAACCCATGCTGGAGGAGGGGAAGAGTGTGAGGAGTCCTCCCTCTGAGGAGGAAAGAGCGGCAGAGACAATGTGTGATGAACTGACCCCAACCCCCACTCTCCCTCCCTATGTGCCAGCCGTGGTGAGGAGGTAATGAAATCAGGAGTGAAGTTAAGACTAGGAAGAAGAGATGGGTGGGAGGAAAGTGTTTTAAGATTTGGTTTTGTTCACCATACATACAAGGAAACCAAACCCTGTGGTTAGTAGCACTAAGTTGCAAAACAGAACCAATGAAACATGGTTGTCACTTTCTGGTATTTATTCAAGAAAAAAAAAAAACAAAAATTAAAATGTTTCTAGGGCTAAGGAACGAAGAGGGAGTTACTTGGAACTGGCTGATCTATTAAAAGGCAGCATCGTCAAATAATAAGCAAACAAAACAAAATCTGCTTTGGGTTCTCAGGATCCATAAGGAATCTGCCCTACTTTTCAATTGTAGGGGGAAAATGAGAAGAAAAAGTAGACACTTGAGATTTGTCACCCTGAAGACAAACAAAAAGATAAATCCTGGCAAGCCAAGCCATGTTTCTTTCCCTTCCCTGATCCTGAAAAAAACTGAAACTTTTTTTTTTTTTTTTCCTTAACTGCTTAGCCTGAACTGGAACTTCTGTAGTGAAAAATAAGGTGATGAATTTTTCTTTCTTTTTCTTTTCTTTTTTTTTTTAAATGCTCTGTATTTTACCAGCTACTTTACAGGGTGGAAGAGAGTGAAAGAAGGTGTGTTAATTTATAGATAACTCCCTAGCTTATCCATCCCTAGTACAGAAGATATTTGAAGGTAAGACATTGTCTAGATTACTGATCAGCACACATTCAATTCACTTTCTCAATCACTCTGGCACAGGATGGAAATTAAATTCAAGTAGGTGGTTAATGACTCAAGATTACCCGTTCTGAATTTCATCATACATTTCCAAGTGCCAGCTCACTACAATGTAATCACACTTGATTTGATTCTGGGTATGTTCAATTGCATTGTGCAATACCTTTGGGTTTATTTATAAAATGATATTTCTACTGCAGTTTATTACAGTACTGAGATGAACTCCTGGGTAGAAAACAAAGTCTGCAAAGAAATTTCTCAAATCTGACAGAGATAAAAACCTCTTTCTTTTGTAGAAATGATTCAGTCAGACCAGGGAATCATAATGAACAGGCCTTTCCAGGGAGATACTCTGCCGGAATGAGATGAAGTTTTGTACAGAAATAGTAGTGGAAACAATCCCAGTATCAATCAAAACATGCTCATAATCTTGGGGAACTCTTATCCAACTAAATTAATACAAGTTGCAGTCCATGAGTGCTCTAGTTATGGTATGTCACATGGCAAAGCGACAGTGCTGGTGTGGAGGTGGAGTCTTTTGCTCTGTAAACTGACTGTAAGGCTCCTGCAAGGGTTAAAAATTAAGCACAATGTTGAAAACTCATGGGAAAGTACTGCTGCATCAGCCAGTACTTCACAAAGAATCCAAGCAGCAGAGAACAAGGAAGACTAATTTTGTTGGAAACACATTCTGCTACAGAATTAGCATCTGAGAGCAGGAAAACAAATTCAGAACAAATGGAAGCAAGAATGCAGTATTTGGAGAAGAAATACAGGATGATAGTGGTTCTAAAAGCAGAACCATTTCTACAGTGGATAAGGCTGGATTTGTATAACCTTTCACAGGGATTGATGGCAAAGGGAAACGTGTTTTATTTTCATATGCTGTAGCTGGTCCTTAAAGACTGACTACAGAAACGTATAACATCTGAAACTTCAATGCCTGTTCAAGCTGAGAAGGTAGACATTATTGGTAGCTGTTAGACTTTTTTTTTTTTTTTTTTTTTTTTCCCAAAAAAGCCTGGAGTTAGATTCTCCTGAAAGAATACCCTTCAATAGATGACATGCTGTAACAATTCCCAGAATACAGACATGTCTGCTAAGACCTAGCATTTTCAAACCAAGACCTTATCTGAGAGATTCAGCGTGAGGTCCCTCTGACAGGTGATCAGTTGTGCAGATATTAGCTAAATGACATCAAAGTTTTCTCAATATAAAGAGCTGAACATAGTTAACTTATGACATTTGTGTAGAATGTAAAATCCCTTCTTTTGTTTGGTTCTTATCAGGGTGAGCTAAAAGATGAGGAAAAAATTTTGCTAGGAACTGATGCTTGAACAAGCATCTAGGAGGAAGCTGGAATTGCTATTAGAAGAGTGCAAACTCTACATGGAGTTTCAATTAACATGAACCAAAGTAGGATCAGTTCAGTCAGAAATAAAAACTAATCAAGCTACAATGATTATTAGACACGCACAGTGTCACAAGTTCACAAGGTGAATCACAAATTCTTGTTAGATATCAAGCCTGCATAGCAAATATGTGCCTGGCTGAAGGAGATGAGGGCACTGAAAGTGATGGGACCACTCTTAACTTTATGTGAATCCCATCTCTGAAAGAAACATACACTGAAGTACTGACAGTGACATAAAATTGTCATGCTGAGCATGACAGCAACAATTCTGTCACTGTCAAGTGACAGAAACTCTCCTGGCAGTTCCAGCAGCACAGATGAGGACTGACAGAATATCAGAGCTCAGATTTGCTGTTTCATTACAGAGCTCCAGTATGACAAAAAGGATGTTAGGAACAGTGATTTAGTTCAGTCAAACAAGTTGTTTGCCATAAAATTGTGCATGGCAACACAAACATTTTGGGAACACTCAAATAAAGTAAGAAACAAAATTTAAAGAGCTGAAATCTGAAAACCAGAAGCCATCAAAACAGGAAAACAGAATGTGATCTGAGTGTTGTCTAACAACAATGCTATCATGTTTGTGTGTGGTGGGAAGTTGGGGGGAGAGAAATCCTGAACTGAGCAATCCAAGTAAATAAATAATAATTAAAAAGCAAGCTCAAATGGGCCAAAATACATACAAATTTGTTGTGTACCCCAGGAAGTATTTTTAAAGCCAAGCAGACATGTATTACAGAAGGATATGACATCCCCTTCCCAAAGTTCATGAAGAGGTGAAGGCAATAAGAAGTGAGTCAACCACTTTGCCCATTAAAGCTTGAGACTAACAATAGAACCAGAATGTACTGGGAAAGGAAAGCTCCAGGGCATGAGATGACCATCCGATTATTATTGTGTTTTCATATACCTTAAGAAATTCTATTTTGTACTGACCATTAGTTGTTTCTGGAAGAAATTTGGAGGTCATTACACCTTCAAAACCCATTGCTGCATTGTGCAGGGGCTCACAGTTCACCATCATGGTCATGCACATCTGAGGCAGGGACTAGCCCAGAGTGACTGCAGAGTGGCTCGTTAGCTCAGCACAACTCTCACTAGAGATGGTCTCTGCCTCAGTAATAATAGCAGACATGAAGAACATTTTCATAGGTGCTATTTGGTTTGTAACATTAATTTACTACTATCTTGATCTTTCATTTTCTTATTTTAAAACACAAGCCTCTTAAATTATTCTTTTTTCCTCCTTCAATTCTGTGATCCTGCAATTGCCTCTCCCACTTAAGCCAATGACAGCTTGACTTTGCAATGATAAATTTACCCAAAAAAATTTCAAAGCTTCCACACGCTTGTCTGACATACAGATTAATTTGTTCTCTCCAGTCACAAATTAAATATGTCACAGTGGTTTAACCAAAAAGAAGAAAATACTTGCACTTTCTTCTTCATATTCTCCCCATTACTTCTCTGTTTGCTCTGTTTGTCACATACGTCCTTCCCTACAGCACCTCCCTCTGCTTTTAGTAAGATGCCCCATATAAGCTAGTGATTGCTGGAATAATAAAAAGATTGGGAGAAGTTTGCACAACAGCAAGTTGAATGGACATCTTACTATCTAGGTCCTGCCCTGGTTTCTTCTCCCGTTGTCTGTATGTGAAATTCTACTTCACAAAGTCCCCTAGGAGGAAATTGAAAAAAAAAAACCTACTTACAATATAAATAATTTCTTTGCCTTTTGTGTGTACTGCACAGGAGAAAGAACTGTTCTTTTACTTTGGATATTAAGCAGCCAGGTTCATCCTCTTTACTGATGACAGGATGGGTATGATTGAGAAAAAAAGATGCTGTTAAAAGGTTTTTATATATTTATATATTTAATATCTAGGTAGGCTTGCTAATGCAGAGGGAGAAAACAACTATTTACCTCTGTTTATTTCAAAGTAAATTATAGGAGAGCTATGATAATATAGCAACAAAGACACACTGTGAGTAGTTTTTCCTCAACATTAAATCCAATCAATAAGAAATTGAGTTTGTATCATAGGAAACAAAAAGCCTATGGAAGCAACCTAGGTGCATAGAAGGACCACAGATGAGATGGTATCAAGCTCCTTTTCACTGGAGTAAACAGAGACAAACACAAACAGTGCTCTTGCAGTCACAGACAAAAACATTTCCCAGAAATTGCTATTAGATTGTGACCTTCCACTAGGACAAGCCAGCATGTGATTCTGTGCTCAAGGGACCATATAATAATCAGATGAGACCACACAGAAAGTTGAGGCTATTCAAAAAAGAGATGTTAGTACCCAGTAACCCACCCACATTCAAAAGCCTGGCTAGGCTGCACGCAGAAAGTACCTGGCAGTGCAGGCGGACAGCCAGCCTGACCTGCAAGGCTGCATGAGAGGCAACCCAAAACCTTAGTCACCTACCTGCAACGGTCTGCAAGAAGCAGGAGATTTTTGGGACTATATTGATTTCTAAGCTGTTTCAAATTTTACTTTATTTTTTTTTCTAAGCTGTTTCAAATTTTACTTTAATTTTTCTCTTTAAATTAAAAAGGAAGCCTCGAAAAATAAATACTTTCTAAATATCCCTAAATTTGAGTTCTCATTACAATTAAAAAAAGATTTTTTTTTTGAAACCTAAAAAAACCAAAAAAGGTTTTTGTCCTGGTTTTCAGTTTGGCAGGCCAAGCTGAACTTAAAAATACAGAGCTTACTCTGAGAAAATGCAGTAACAGATTGAACAAAATAGAGTAAAGAGGCATAAACTCAAAGCACTGAAGCCTGTGCTAAATTCACAGGTAGTCCTATGCTTTTACAAATAATGTATAATTTAGTTTTAAGCATGTATTGAATAATTTCCCATGAAACACATATGTCTCATTTTCACATTTTAACATTTTTTTTTAATCAAATGTTAAAATTATTGATATTTTGAATGATTTATTTATCAAAACCTAGCATTCTTTTACACTAGAATACTTACAGAATTTATTGTAGGTCAAAGTGTTTTGTTGTCGCTGGCTGGAGTCCATACATCTGATCAACCTTAATGATCGTTCCTACATGCAACTTCCTACATGCAAACTTCATATTTTTTTAAGGAAAAACAGGTATTTAAACATGAAATAATGAATTCCTATGTTTTTAACTGACAAGTAGAAAAAATTATGCGAGGAAACCTTTTTATTTTAATTCACCTTTCTCTTTCTGCACACAGTCTTGTGAAATCTAACAATATAAAAGAATTTGGCCACATCAATTCAAATGAACTAAAAGCAAGGTAGGTTAGCATGAAATCATGCCTGTAGGATTACAGCAAACTTAACCATCACAAAAGCATGTCTCATTTTCCAATGGCTTTTGCAATCTCTCGGGTTGTTCTGACCTTAATAGGGAAGAAAGTCTGATTGATATCTCAAGTGTACTTCTATGAAGACATCAGTTTCTTATTTATATTTAAGAAGCTATGTAATGTCTCTATATTCATTATCTTCAATCTTTCAATTGGCCATCATGTTCCTGGCAGGGATTCTTTCCCTCCTGTTTAAAAGAATAAATAAAATGGATGCCTAAAAATACATTAATAATGGGGCGAGGCTAGCTTTAAGATATCTGCAAAAGTCTGACTGTGGTTTTAGCTAACGATGAAGACAAAAGAAGCGTTGGAGTTTACCTGCCTGCTGAAGATAAGCCATGCGTATCAACAAATGTGCCACTTCAAATACCCCTATAGCACCAAAATAATTAGGTGCTGGGAGACAGGCTATATGTGATTAAACTGCTCAGCCAGCTAGGATGTATACACAGATGCATGCTATAGAGAGCCAAGAGCCGTAAGGTAACAGCAGCCAATTCGCAAGAGTCAATTTAACACATTCAAGGGCAGCCAGAGGTCACAGTCACTGGAACACGCTGCTGCGTCGCTGGTTCCCACTTTGTCCTTTATGAACACCCATACCCAATATCACGCTTCGCACTTGCCGTGGGGATTGAAAAAAGGAAACAAAACGATACGTCTCAGGGCGAGGAGATCCCTGTGGGTAACCAAGGCTGAGGCAAGCAGGGCCCTGGAGCTACAGGCAGAGTCCACAGCAGTGATTTGCAGTCAGCAGGCACACAGCACAGCTGCCCTTGGGATTGGGATGGAGGGTCAGAGCAGCAGTGCCCTGAGAGAGCAGATAGAGACGAGTGAGAGACAGAGATCGTCTGGAAAGGGAGATTTTAAAAGCAGAGGCTCTGCAATTTCTTCTACAAGAAAAAATTAGTCAGAAGGACACAATGTACTCAGAACTATAATATAGGCGAAGTAGAAGCTCTAGAGAGAGGGAGGGATTTTTGTTTCTTTTTTTATTGCATCCAGGACCAGCCAAACAAGCCTCATTCAGAGAAAGGCAACAGAAACCAGCTTAATCATAATCTCTCTGCCTTTCCATTATGAACTATCTCAGGGTGTCTTTCACTTTGAAATACATCAGCCGCTCATTATATCAAGCAATCCAGGCCGATTGCCATACTGTGTCACATTTACTTTTACCCAGAGCCAATTGTTCTTCCACAACCAGTGGATTATAGTAGGATACTTCTTTGATATCTTATATTTTAATAATTCCTGCTATCACCTCAAAAACATTAAAAAGTTAGGGAGAGACAGTGGTGGGAAGTATTAATGCTATAGTAAGTATTCACTTTTAGAGGTTTAATCCCTTGTCCATGATTTTCAGTATTACCCTGGCTGTGAAGTGTCTTCATCTTACCATGATTATTTCTGGATTTAGTTTTCACAGTTTCCATTTTAGATTTATTCCTTATTTCTGGTGCTGGACTGGACTGAAATAGAGAGGGGGAAGAATGACCATTTTGGCCCAGAATGCCCGGACAGAAAAGATACTTTAGAAATCCACCAAGAAGGGAGATGCTCCAAGGAAAGACTATGGCTCTGTGATATTTTTGTGTGGTTGGACTTCCTGATGGCTCTAACCTGTAGAAGCTCTTACCTAGAGATAAATCTCAATGGTCCAAACAAACCCTGAGCATCCTGATCACAACTCCTCTCTGCTCCTGTGCAGTGCTGGCAAGCATGTGGGAAATCTGGCTATAAAGCCACTTTATCCACCCCTTAAGGACACTACTGTCTTTTGGAAATACTCAGGGAAGCACTGTGGGTCAATTATTATCCCTCCTTTTACCAGCAGAAAGAAAAAAGAGCATAGGGCAGAAACACAGCCTTCATCTATTGATAAATTGGAGACCAAAATTATCCCCAAACTGATTTCTGAATCTGCAGCTACAAAATTGTTTTACTGCAATGCACAGGATATTAACAATTAATCATAATGACTTTACCTGTCAGACTCAATGTCATTATTGCTCCTCTTCAAGATGAGAGAGGAGCTCTAGACATCTGCTGAGATCTTTCATTCTCCCATGGCAGTTTTGCATCTCAGGCCACAGGTGAGAGCTGGAACATTCAGTAAAAGAGTATACAAAATAACTACTGGGAACCACCATGCTACATCTCTTTTTGGCTTTTTTTATTCTTGAACCCTTACGCATTCTTTCCCATATGAATGCAAGTGGGCAAGTTTTATAGAAAAAAAAATATTGAAAGAAACAACTATTATATAAGCATAAAGTCCATTTACACAGCAGCAGCTTATCCAGAAATGGAGATCCACTTCCTGATAGAAAGAGAGCAACAGCAAACTTGTTGCTCTGATACAGAAAGGGCCACGCCAGTGAGTGAGCAAAAGCCTGGAGCACTACTAAAAGAAAAATCCCTAGTAGGGGGCACAGGAATGGCTCTGGAAGACCTGAGATAAGAAAAATCTTCTCACCTCATCTACCAGAATATCCCATCTCCCAGAAAGTAAGTGTATGAGAGAGATGATGCAGAAGAGACAGTGATTGCAGTAGCAAGCAGATGTAAGAGTGGAGCCATCAAAGGTTTTAACATAATCAGTTCTCACCCGAGCTCAAGAGAGACATGGACCATGGTGCCAGAAGTACCATCAATGAGCCTAAAATAAAAAGCTGCAGCACTCCAGAAAAGTAGGAAGCACAAGTGCACACGAAGGATCAAAATGGAAACTGAAGGCAAAGCTCCAATTAACCTCTTTTCTGTCCCTACTCTCAAATAAATTTGCTGTTTTGGAAGCCCAAGGACTACATGAATACTTTAATATAATTATTTCAATTAAAAGAGAGGTAAAAAAACTCCACACCATATTTGGATTTGAAAAAAAAGAAAGAATTAAGGCTGCTCATGATAGCCATTTATTTCCATGTTTTCAACCCTTTTCTTCAGAGTCTCACCCCGGCCATTTGCCCATCTTCTTGTTTCCTTCCTAGTGATACACACTAGCATTTCAGGTCTCCTCGTGTTCATTAAAAAAACCAGTACTTGCAATAGCTTCTGGGTGTTCTCGCTTTCTAGTCAGCAGGAAATGTAAGTTAATTAGTTTATAGATCACTTTTCATGAATGTAGAAGCAAACAGGAAAATTAAATTATCTTCATTTTACATTTATGTCTGTAAGTACTTAGTTCAATGATTACTCTTAATCTTTCACTGGAAAGTGTTCTGGAGTCTAGATAAACTTCCTCTGAAATTGCTGTCTCCTACACTCAGTGTTCTTACCTCAGGGTTTTGCAGTAAGACCTGATGCCTCCAAAAGTCCTGGTAACAGCTGGAAGACAGCTTCTGAGGTAGCTCATGTCAGTCTCAGGGGGTCTCACAGCAAATACCTAGTGATACCTCGTGATACCTCCGTCTCCAGAGAGGTGCCAGCGCAAAACTTTCACATGGGATTTGATGGTAGCTACCAACCAGCTGCTGCTGTATTTTGTGACAAATGGAGCCTTGTCAAGGTATGCTGTTTCAACCTCATATGAAGTAGCCTTAAACACATCTCTGTGACTGTACATTACGGTTGAAATTTTCAAACAGCGTCATCCCATTCTCAGAACACAGAGATACTCTCCTGTTTGACTGTCATGCTGTGCTGCTGTTCTCTTTATTATGTTTTTACCTCAGATCTACAGAATGAGTATGAACTGCATAATACCTGTCTAGAAAACAGTGCTTCTACTTTTCTACCAATTAATAACTAATCCCACCTCCTTCTTTGGTGTTTAGCCAAGTTCTAGAAGAAGCTAAGTCAATGGTGAGAAATGGTACAAATTCTGGTTTGCCTTTTTGCCCACATTCTTTTTGGTGACATTAGCACATTCAGTGGAACAGAGACTACAGTTTTCAGTGATGCAGACTTTTGTTTATCAAGTGGCAATGATGTTCAGACATCAGAAAGACTCACCTTCTGATTCATCTGACATAATGTGTGCCTGAACTCAAAAACATAAAAAAAAAATAAAACCAGAGACATTTCACTCCCACTTATCACATCTGGGAAAGTTCACTGTGTACAAGAGTTTCTAGTCTGACTCTTCAGCTTCTTTACTGCATATGAAATATCCTCAATTAAATTTTGCTCATTTGAAAGCTGATGAAGCTCTGGCTGCGCTCAGCAGATAATTACAACCCTTGGCTTTCAGACTCCTGCTTTCAGCAGGTCCTTAGAGGATCAACACAGTAGAAGACTGTATCATCCTACTTTAAGGTACCTGGCCTCTAATACAAAATCCCAAACCCAAAAGTCATATTCTTTAGTCATATTCTCTCTCGCTGGGAGACACGGGCCATGTAAAAAAGCATCCCAAATATTCTGCAGGTTGAGCAAAGTAACATGTAAACTTCCATCTAGCAAAGCAGTAAGTATATCTGAATTCTTGCTCCTTCACTCAACCCTCTGACAGAATTTGTTATTTTTGTTTCATCACACAGCCAGAGACCCCAGCTCTGGGTTACTTTTTTAAACAGCATGCTTGCATCTCAAATGACCAGTTCTGAATTCAGATAAACAGTGGGCATTGTAACACCAGCTTGCCAGTGATACCTGTTCTGTTTACTGGCATTAAGAGAGTCATGAACTTTTCAGCTTCCAGGCAGATTGACTATAGAGGGAGCCTGAGACTAGGTAATGAAGTCAGACTGGGATTTCTAGAGAATACTTTGCAGAAGTCTATCTGAAAATGGAACCAGTTACCCTTTGGAGGCACCTTTCTCTCTCTCTTCTGCTTGAAGAGGGAACCACAAATGACTAATCTAGTCTAAAGACCTAATTTTGAAAAGTCTAAAGCTAGGAGAGCTGAATCTCCACTGTTAGTCATTAGCTTTACACACTTTGCAACTGCCCTCTGGTTTACTTTTTCTTGTTAAAAGGACATTACTAATGTCGAGCAGACACCCAAAATGTCAGCACACTGATATGCTTCTTTTAATGCAAAGTATTATTTGAAACCTTTAAGACAGATAATTATTAAGGTAGTGAAAGACAAATATCTATTAAAAGATTTGTCCTGATCTCAGTCCTTTCCCTAGGAACTGAATCTTAATTAATTGTCTGTATCTTTTGATCTTTAAAGTGCTTTCCAATATATTCAGCAGATGATTCAGTTTCTTCTTCAAATATCTCTTCCTCTCTCAGCCCCTCCAGACAGATCTCTGCCTAACACCTGAGTCATCAAATTGCCAGTCACTTTGCTGCATGCTGCTCTCTTTCAGAAATAATGGAAACAGTAAGTCACCACAGAGTACAAAGCAGAACATTGTCATATGCAGGGAAGCTTCAGAGAGCATGCATGAAACTTTGAGCAGCTATCCTGTCAGACCATCTGTAGATTTGAGAAGAAGTGGTGAGAATCACTTGAAAGATAACATGCAAAGATGTTTGGAAGGAAAACTTTGATCAAAGAGGAGGATCAGGAAAAAAATAGATAGGATCAGATCTGTGTTGAAGGATCTAACAAGACTGCAAGGCAAAAAGAAAAGAAAAAAAAACAACTAAAAAGGCTTCAATGAAATTCTGAGTTTGGATTAGGAAGACTAAAACAAACTTCTGCAACATTCTTAAAATCACCTAAAAGCACTTCAAATATCTCTACAGTAAGTTAATGAACCCGTAGCAAGCCAAAAAATTAATTTACACCAAAACCAAACAGGTCTCAAACATCCTAGTTACAGGGAGACACACTTTGATATCTGGTCCTAAGATCTAGTAACACACCTGAGCTTTTCTACTTGAGATTGACACAAAAGAATTATTGCTGTCAAAAGAACAAAATAATCTTTATGACTGTGTTTCACTTATGTAGACCTGTATCCATATTCAGGGTATAATCTGAATCTTTTGCATCCTTATTTTCGATTTAAAGATGTTAGATTATTCAGTCTGTAATAAAAGTAAAAATTTACATACGAGAGACACTTGTCTAGAACAGAAGTTGCTTATCGTTCCCTAGCACTGTCACCAAAGGGTCATTCTGGTTCACATTTATCTGCAGTTTAGTGGTACCGTAGACCTTTCTTTTTAAAGCAGTAGATCTTAGAGCCAATTTTACTACATTTAAGCCAGGCCATGCCTTCTCTGCTGTAGTAAGATAGGGTCGGGCGACCGGAAGATATCGGGCTGTACGGAAAGGTAAGCCCCCCCCCTCTCTCTCCTAGTAGCCAATAGCACTTAGCCTGTGATGTAAGCAGGTGGAAGTGACATGGTGAACCCACACCATATAGTACTGTGTCGCACAGCATTAAACGCCATTTGCAGCATCCTCATATTGGTGTCAGTGCTCATTGGCCCAGAGACGGGGTGTGTGTTTGTCTCTGTGCCGCCTCGACCGGACGGGATGTTGCAGGATAACAACTGCAACACTCTGCATAGGCAGTTGTTTCCACCTCCCTCACTGACTGGTCTAAGAAGCTACACTTGCAATTATTAATTAGCTAGCAAAGCCAAGAGAGTTCCAACAGTCGATGGCAAGATAAGAAAAAAAAGAGATTTTCTCTTGCAGTATACTTCAGTGATCTTACACATAATGTTAATTCCTGTACATATTTACAAATTTCCTGTTTCCACCAAACTTGTTTCTTTTGTACTTGCACATAAAAAGCACAATGAACAATGGCTTAAATGACTGTTACATTTTTGCTGCAATGCTTTTGCCCCGTCTAGAAAACTCCTAAATATTTCCTATATTTGCATATTGTCACAGTAATAAACAAAGCTAATCTAGCTAACCCAATGGATTGCATTTATTTTCCTTCAGTATCAATTTTCTACTATCTCAGAAGTATTATAAGTAAAAAAATGAAGGCAAACTTTTTATTTTTTTCAGTAGAGGGATACTAAGATAAATTTACCCTAGTAAAGTCAGCGTATTCAAATCAAGCTGGAATTTAGCCCATTCGTGAGAAATCCAAACATTTTTAGAAGTGTTTTTAAATTATATAACAAGGCCATGTAACACAGGATACCCTTAATAACAAATGTGTTCAAAATTTAATGATTCACTTGTTTCAAATGAATTACTGAAACTATTTGAAAGAACCTCCCAGCTGGCCAAAGAGGATCTGCATTTGTGATATTAATATTTGTTGGTGCTGTCTGAAGATTCAGATTTGAATTTTTAAACATTGTTTAATATTTTGTTTTCAATTCTCATAGGAAACTCTGCTTTGAAAAATATTCCTTCTTTTTCTGGCAAGCACTGGAAATCCCTTTCCAGAAACTTCAGATAAACCTCAGATCATAAGAGGCAGCAAAAGTAGAACAACATTAATGTACTTACAGAATTTGACAGAGAAAAACATTTATTTTTTCACTAAAACCCAAGAATTTATAAAAATTTAGCTAACTATAGCTGTGAAAATTTCTCCCCTTACTTGGGCTTATGCAGCTGCAAGTAGACCATGGTGGGCAGCTTTGTGTGAACAGCTAGCCACAGCTTTGAAGTGAAGCTGTCTGCACCTTTCTTTATGGGAAGCTCATGGAAACACTAAAGAAGCTTTCAGTCTCTGAAGATAGTGTTCCCTTTATCACACTTTCAAACAATGAACTTTTGGCATAGAGCAGAGCTCTGCCACACAAGATGCATTAAAGTAAAAGAATTTGCAGTGAAGTACCTCCTACATTTTCCCATACTTGCTCTCATTTCCAGCAACTTTCTGTATCTTCCTGAACTGCAACACAGTTTGCACTATTCCCTCTGCACCTCTAAGGAAAGCAATTCAAACAAAAATCAGCCCACTCCTCTTTCCATCACACTTTAGCTGTATCAAATCCTTTCTCTCCCTATGACACTTCCAAGCCTTAGAATCCCCTAGTTGCAATGTTTCCCTTCTGCCCACCCCACCATGCTTACCAGATAAGCATGCTCAGCTCCTCCCAGGTAAGGAAACCTCTGAGGGGATGCACAGGAAAATGGGAGAAAATTTTAGAGGAAGAATTATTGAGGAGAGAACAATATACAGCCTAACTTATTGGGTAAGAATAAATCATGTGAAGAAAAAGAGATAAAGGAAGGTTAAGGAAGAGCTTTCTGATGAGTGTTTAGAATCTGATTTTTATGATCATGTAGAAACTTGTGCAAATAGCACCTGGACCTTTGGGGTCTTTCAAGTGGTCAAACTGACATTAACGAGAAAAGAAAAAAAGTATGGGTTGTCATCAGAGAATATTGGAATTGTGATAAGAACCTTGGTGCAAAGGTTATCTTCATTTCATAATGAGCTTTCTGTATTCCCAGTAACTGTATGTGAACAACAGTGGCATTTAAATGTCAGAGGTGAAATCCAGACTTTACTGAAATCAGCTCAGGTTTTCTATCCACTTCAAGGGGATCAGAACTGGACCAGAGAGTTTTGCAAGGAGGTTTATAATCCCTAAATATATACTGGTATTCCAACTACTGCTCCTTTACTAGTATTGCATGACTGTCCCTCGAAAACTGAAGATAAGCAGAGAGCAATATTCCTTCTCATCTGTTTCTACAATGCATTAGAGTGAAAAGACGAATCATTCTGACTTTTATAGCTAAAAAATAATAAGCCTTCTTAGGATTTCCCTGCCAATACTTTAACAAACGTCTCCGAGCCCTAAAGCTCCAGAGATTCCTGAAACAGGGAGAGGGAGGGGTGAGAGGGAGATATACACCTTTCAGAGAAATTACTTTCATTTCCTGGGAAATGATTGCAATAGCTTATCACATTAAAAAAAAAAAAAAAATCAGCTTCCACTGTTTCAGCAACTGTAATAATAACTACTTTGCTTTTATGTAGAATCTTTCACCAAATTATCTAGGTATTATTTAGTCTAGAAACTCTCTGAGATGGCATCTGTCTATCATCTGTGTAAAGCACTTAGTATAGTGGGATCTAATATGGTTGCAGGATTTCAGAGTTAATGTAACATAAATATTTCCTCCTAAATGAAATAACATAAAATTCTCAATAGATATGCAGAGCAATTAATATTTTTTTAAAGATTTTGTTTTACAGAGAAGGAAATGAGACACAAGGAGAGCTAAGTCACTTGAAAGAGGACATCATGATTCTGTGAGAGCTTTTAAGGTATTTACTGTATTGCTAGGAAAGTTTTGCAGAGCTATAACTCCTCTGGGGCTGGATAGGGAGGAAAAGTTTGCATTAAACCAAAAGAAACTCAGATATGCTTGAAAATTGTCAAAGACTTCAATATTGCAAAATGGATGAGAACAGATTTAAATTGATGATGCTTTTGGGACAATCCAAGACTCATGCAGTATATTTAAAATAATTGATTACAGGCTTGTCCTAGTTAACAATGCAATTCTATAGGGAAGTTCTAGCAAAAGTTCTAAATTGCACCAATTTTCTGGACGAAATCTAAGAAATGAAGAACATGCTTGAGAGCTGAAATATATTTTGCATTTTTAGCTTTATTGGTATTCTTGTGGTTAGCACCTGGGAGTATGCTGGGTAGGTTTTAGACTAAAATGCATGTAAGGTCCCTACTCTGAAATCCTGCAGATACAGTAATGAAGAAAACATGGGTGCTAATGACAGCCAAGTGATTTAACCAGTAAAAGCAGAAGCAGTGCAAATGATATCTGTCAAAAAAAAAAAAAAAAAAGAGTACTGTTTCCAGAATCAAGTGGCATTATAATCTTTCTCTTAAAATTAATTTTGAGGGCAGATTTCAGTGAATTACATTTTTAGTGTCATTAGAAGCCAGTTTCTGATTAGAAGCAATCATTAAACCGTATCTAGAGCTAAAAATGTTGCTGCTTTTCTGCTTATTTCTAATGCTGTGATGGTTTTAGCCTGGCTGGCAGCCAAACACCGAGCAGCTGCTTGCTCACCCTCCCCAACCAGGAAATGGGGGACAGAATCAGAAAAGTAAAAGTGAGAAAGCTTTTGGGCTGAGATAAAACAATTTAATAATTGAAATAAAATTGAAATTAAATTAATAATGATAATAACAGTAATATACCAATGAGTGATGCATAGTGCAATTGCTCACCACCCGCTGACTGATGCCCAGCCCATTCCCCAGCTAGTGATCCTGGAGCAGAGACAATCCCAAACCTGAAACCACAATGCCCAAGAGGAGAGAGAGCCCAAGATCCCTGAGAGATCCTCCAGATCTGGCCAGTCCTCATTAATATACTGAACATGACATTGTATGATATGGAATATCCTACTGGCATATCCAAATGCCAATTTGGGTTTGCTAAATTACTACACTCCCTCCAAGTCTCGTCTGCACCTGCAGAACATGGACACTATCACAGAAACACATGAAGCTTGAAAAGTCCTTGACTTTTCCTAGCAACAACAAAAAACATCAGTATATTATCAACTTTCTCATAACAAATCCCACACCGAAACCAAAACACAGCGCTATTCTAGCTACTAAGAGGAAAATTAACTCTATCCAAGTGAAACCAAGACATATACCTTTCCAAGTAAGCACATTAAATATTAGTACTTTTTTAACAAGAAACTCTTAATTCCTTTAAATTTAATCTTTGTTGCTAGCAAAAGAGATTAAACTCTCCCTGCACATATTGCCTTAATTGTTCAACACATTTATGTACCAACCCTTAGAGAAGTTGAAATTCTTACTAACTTCAGGCCATTTAATCTTAGAATTCACTTTGTAACTAAATTTTCTGTGTTTCCTAATATAAAGCAACAACGAATGGAAGCTCAGAAGGTCATCCTAAGTTATTTGGACTGGTAATTTCAAAGCATTATGTGACCTCTGAAGCATAGTAATAGCCTGAAAGAACTACTGAAAGGTCCCTCAGGAGCTGATAAACCTACCCAATTTCAGAGACAAATGCTCTATTATAACTCATGGGATAGGAAGCTGTGAAAAATCATTCTTCGTCTAGATCAACAAACTGTAGATCCTTTCAGCCACTGAGAGATGCCAGATGAGACTGCCAAAAGGAGGACATTTTCAGAAGGAACTGCACAGTCTCTTCTGGAAGGATTGCTTTAAAACCAGCCTATCCCTTTGTCTATTGGGCTGCGGGGGAAAATAATAATAATAATAAACATATATATATATACATATATATATAATCACATGTTTTCTTTCTGATTTTAAAAATCAGTTTCTTTGCTAAAATATGTTTCTAGTTCTCATTATTCCATTTGAATTGCAGAGGTAGAATTGAAAGAGGAATTAACCCCTGACCTAAACTGCAAACTCAATAAAATACTACTGTGCTTGTGGCTCATAAAATGCTATCTACAGCTGTGTCAAACATCAAGGGTCATGCTTGAGAACTTTTCTGTCATGAGTCAGGAAATGCAGCAAGATTACACAGTCTTTCCAGTGTTATCTACTGAGGAGGTGGTCACCTTTCCTTTTCTGAGAGATGTAGAGCTTGGAGAGCGGGACACAAGCTGAATGATGGAAGAGTTTGGAGATGTCACCCAAGAAACTAAACATGTGAGGCAAAAGCTACACTATCTCCGTAATGAGATCTTTTAGAAGTGCAGCTCTTCAGTATTACCAGAATGAAATTCTTCACCTAGCACAAAATCTAGGAATGCTTTCCTTCCTCAAACATTACCACTTCTTAATAATTAAAATGCTGAAACTTCATGGCAAAAATTTGCTGCATAAATGCATGTGTGACAGGCAGGATTGGTTCTGTTTTTTTTCTCTCAGGTGTTCTGTGGTAGTCTGTTAGATGGAGGGATTTGTAAGTTACAGAGCTTTATATTTCTAAGGTCAAAGAGCTCCTTCCACTCCTGTTTGTCAGGCACTGAACTCACGCCCCTGGACACTCTTCAGTAACCACAGCTTTTCACGTTCAGCTACCCTGAGGGTGCATCGTATGTTGCAGCTAACAACTAACATAAAAACATTTGGCATTTCTAAATCAATTCTTTCCCCAAGACTGCTTTTAGTCACAGTAATGCTCCAGAACACCCATTTTGAACAAGTGAGAGTAAAACATCTAGAGAAATTAATAATTAGGTAAGATTTATAAGGTACAAAGGTTTTCTACTCAGCACTTCAAGAGTTTCAAGGCAGAGCTACCTGGCATACAGAAATGCTTTCCTCTGAGATTTGTCTTTGCCTTTCTAATTAGAAGATTCTAGGATATTTAAAGCCTTTTAAGAATCTCAGCTTAATAAAAGGAAAAAGGGAGAAAAATCAAATGCAAAAATGCAGAACTTGTGTTCTGCAGTCCCAACATCTAATATGGAAAAAAGAGTTTCTCTGTTTTGAAAGATATGCCAAGTATTACCTCTTTGTGTCACCTTCAAGTTTTCCTTCAAGAAATAGTATCAGAGAATCTCGTCTCCTCAAAACAATGTTATAAGTTGAAGTTGGAGCCACCCGGTCACTACTTCCTGTACAGCTATCAGTTCACCTGGAGCCTGAGAAGCTATCAGATTTAAATAATCAATATTATCGTGCTGAGTTTGGGTTTAGTTGATTTTTTTCCCTAAATTGCATCCAATTTTTTTGAGGCTGGCCCTTTGCTAAGAAAAAGAGGCTATAAAATCTGTATTACAAGAAGATGTATGATGGCTACAAACCTGAAAATCAGTGAAAACCTATAAACAAATGAGTCTTTTCTTGTCCCTGCTGTCATCATTAGGAAATTAATGTTTACAGCTGAGATTTGCCTGTCACCAGTAAAGGCACTGCAACAGAACAGAGGGATGCCAAAGACACATCACACTTTCTGTCCGCATTTTAAATTCCTGCATTAGACAGCAGATACAGCAGATACAGCAGATCAGGAAGTTTAACTGATATTCTTTAGGGGAATGAGGATAAGAAAATATGATGAGTACAACATTCAAGTTAAGAAACTAAATCTCAGAAGGCAAGAAAAACAGCCCACGAGGAGCTCAAAGCTCCTCTGCTTTAAATATGGTCTCAATAATTTTGTAGTAAATTATATTTTTCCACAAGAAAATTAGTTCCTTATTTCTTAGGGCAGTGTAGAAAGGTAGGAAAGGCTGTGAATGTGTTTTGCCTCTTCTTGCTATGGCCTGCAGGAAAGCTGAGGCCTTACAAAGACACATTTTCAGTGTCTCTCAAGGTGCTCACTGGCTACGCTGCTATATCCACAATACTGCGTGGAGGGGAAGGCTGTACTTCAGAAGGAGGAAAGTTCAAACCCTTACTTTTCTTTGCACACCCAGATGCACAGGGAAGCGCTTATCTCCCTGAGCACCTCTCCTTGGGATTTCCTGTAGGATAGTAGTAGAGAGTGATAAGGTGTCCCCTGAGCCTCCTTTTCTCCAGGCTAAACAACCCCAGTTCCCTCAGCCGCTCCTCATCGCCCTTGTGCTCCAGACCCTCCACCAGCTTCATTGCCCTTCTCTAGTTATCCTCAGCACTAGACAAAGAAGCCTGAAGGATGATGATAGTGTAGCCTGTTTCTGTTCCCTCCCCCAGTCACATCTCTGGCAAAAACATCATTTGGCACCATCCTTAACCACACTAGCTAACCTAAGGGAGTGGTAGGCACAGTCAGGATACTCTGCTCTGTGTCTCTCTCCAATCTCACATAATTTACATTTTTTGATCTCTTGGTCCTCACCTTTAGTTATCTCTAACAATCATTAGGCTTTCCTCAGGTCTGTGTCTCTATACTTCCACTCCTCCTTTTCTTTATTATTTTTCTTTCACCCCCCGCCCCAGGCGATGCAAAGTGATGTTTCGTTTCTTTAGGAATGCTTCTCTAAATGAGAAAACAACAGGAAGAGTACGCCCTTAAAGAGTCAAGGGAAGGCAATACGTGTGCATGATCCTGCTCCATAATACTTCTATCTCTAGTTCTTTACAGCTCATAGACTTTGTGAGCTGTATGTGGATGTGTGCCATTAGTAACACTCACTGGATTTCTCTCCTAACAGTTTGGGCAGTCCTTCCTTGAAACCATGCACACTTTTAGCACCCACAGCTCTCTTTGGCACTAAGTTCCCCAAGTCTACAGCCAGTTTCCATCACATTTTCTGAATCCTACTTGAATCAGCTCCATGAAGTGTCCTCTACTGCTTCCGCTGGGAGAGTTTGCTCCTTATCACTGTTTTCCCTGGCATGTATCTTTTTATGGACAACCCCCTTCAATTGTTAGGGACAGGGTTAATTAACTAGGCATGGTATTTGAAAAGACTGAAAAAGCAAAAGTCCAGGTCTGAAGTACAATATTCAGTGGGTAGTTAAATCTATTAAATTTATAGTAAAACAATACAAACATATCACTGCTCTATGACCTGTGTGCAAATTTATCTGTCTGAGAAATTGATTTTTCTTCAGAAAACAATGTTTGGTTTGTTAAAACTAAAATGACAATCCTACACCCTGCCTTAAAAAGCCTCTTTCTAACTAAATTACATGTAATAAGACAGCATCTTATTTACCTCATTGATTTTACTCCCACAGACAAATTAAAAAAAATATAATTACTTGAAGGAAAAAATGAACTATTAGTCCTATCAGTATCTATGGTCTTGTTTTTCAATATCTACATGCAGTGAATTTATATGGTCATCACAACCATTTCAGTTCTATGCAGTCAATCACAGCATTATCTTTCAGAGCTAAGATAGATGAGATCAAGGGAATCTTGAAAGCTGGGAATGTATCAGATAGATAGCACACTGTTTATAATTCTGGATTTGACAAATAAGGTGTTGTATGTGGCAGAGGTGACTGAGATTTCGCAAAGTGACCACAATTTTTCGATACCCAAAGGATATTTGAGTATTCAGAATATTTGGATACACAAAGGATCCTAACTTTGGGGCATTCAAAATCAGAGACATTAATTTCTCTCTGGCTGGTGTTCAGGAGTAGGTAAAGCCTTATGAAAACTTAGGTAAAATTTGGCTAAAAATATACGTGTCATGTGGTGTGTGTGTATGGTACACAAAATTCCATACTCCTTTCATTTTAGTTGCAGATCTTACTACTGACCAAGCTCTTACAGGGACAGTAGCTCTGACATTATTGGTGTAAAGATGTATTTGAAACGTGGCCCATAACAAGGCCTGTAAGAGCATGAAACTATGTCTAGCAAATACCTTGAACTAAAGTCAGACTAGGTTACTCAGATTTTACCTCTGAGTTTCTATCAGTGTCCCATTCTCCTGAACCAGCCAAGCGCTGTCTTCTGCTTCCAGGAAACAGCCTAGGTCACCTGGTTCCACTAAAATAGTGAGACATATGGGATTTCCTGCAGGAACAATGGAAGCCTCACAGATACAGATCCTCCATGAGGCCAGAACCAAAATGACAGTCCAAATCCATAGTTAAACTGCCCTTGAATCACCTGGCTGTTGGGTATTGCATTCCTGATATGCCAGTGGATCTTCAAGTCTGAGAAGAGTTGTCTGAAAAGCAATTAAGATGGGTCATCTCTTGCTTCATCTGACCCCTCATGGATTTGCTGTCTCAATCCTTTGTCTAGGGCAGCTGGCAGGTGATGAATAGTCCCCAACTGAGTGATACTGCTGTGCACTGGTACACAGTTCACAAATAAGGAGAGCTTATACCAGCAATACCTTTAATATTGCATGGAATGCCATCCTATTTGGGCTGGAGGCAATCTTTGCTGAGAACCACCATCTTTGTCTTAGAGGAGAAAATTAGACTGTCTGCATTATTTGTGAGCCTTGCATTTCTATGGGTGAAGCTGCAGGTAGTAATCATCAGTAAGCAATGACATCCACCTCATCTCCCCAGTAAAATCTTTCTACCAAACATGCATTATTTGTCTGTCTTTGTCTCCATGCAGAACCAGCCTTTTTTCCAGTTTTACTGTCGCTGTATGTTTATCCAGATAATCAGAAGCATCAGTAGGAATATATGTTATACGCTGTAAGATGACTTTCAATGCTTTAATGCAAAAACCCACTAGTCAATCAGAACTTGGCAGGTTTAAGCACAGGCAGTTAAATCTAGGGACACAGATATGAACAATTTCTTTTTTCAAGAAAGCTTTCAGACTCCCTTGGCCCAGCCAAAACTGTGAAAGTATGGAAAGCAATTACCTTAATAATAGCAATTTAATTTTGGATTGGATTGGTTTGGGGTTTTTTTGTTGGTGGTGGTTTGGGCTTTTTTTGTTGGGTTGTTTGGTTTTTTTTTCATTCAGACCCCTTCTTTTGTCTCCCTTTTCAAGGGGAAAACCAAGGTTGATGCTTTTTTTTAATAAATCAGCTTTGAGGTTGTAATGAATACAACTTTAGAAAGCTTGCTTTTTTTGTTGTTTTTTGTAGTGTACTTGAGGAGTGTTTGTTGAACTCTGCATGACCTGTGTCAGCATGAGAAAAAAAATCACAGAACTGCACAGAGAAGGTATTTTTATAGCAAACATTATCTTCATAATATGTTTTAATTCCTCCACACTTCAAAATGGTTGCTGCAGATTATTGCATGAATAAAGTGTTCTGTTTATGCTTTGCTGATACTGGCTCCAAATGTATTTGAACTTCTGTTTGTTTACTCATCCACAAAGAAGAAAGCTCTAATAAGTCATAATGTGTTTGTTTCAAAAATAGTTAAGTGTGGCAAATTGCACAAGTATATGATTTTCAGTTTTCTTCTTGCCAGTTGGAAACCTATATAAGTTACTTTTTATTGATACATGGCACAATGTATGCAAGATTACAATGTATCCCCGCTTACACCACCAGAAGAAGCTGCAGCCTGACCTGCAGGTCCCACAGGGCTGTGTCAAGAGGGATGTGCCAGGGTCAGCCCAAAAAAGTTGTGGCTTCCCCCTCCCTGGAAGTGTTCAAGGCCAGGCTGTGTGAGGCTTTGAGCAACCTGGTCTAGTGGAAGGTGTCCCTGCTGATGGCAGGGAGTTGGAACTCGATGATCTTTAAGGTCCCTTCCAACCCAAACCATTCTATGATTTTATGATTCTATGATCTCAGTAGTAAAAGTCTGGCTTCAATTTCCACAAAAGGACTATCTGAAAATCCCTCTGTGCCCCTCAGAAGGGAGGAGGTAGAGGAGTCGGGGATGAAGGAGTGAAGTTGAGCCTGGGAATAACCGGTGGGGGACAGGTGTTATTGTAGTGTTATTTTACTCTTTGTCTTTTTGTTTCCCACTAGCTGAATCAGTAAGTAAATATTTATTTTAGTTAGCCATAAGTTAAGTTCATTATCCCTAAATCAAGTCTATTTCACTTGTCATCACAGAATCACAGAATGGTAGGGGTTGGAAGGGACCTCTGGAGATCATCTAGTCCAACCCCCTGGTAAAGTAGGTTCACCTAGAGCAGATTGCACAGGACTGCAACCAGGTGGGTTTTGAATATCTCCAGAGATGGAGGTTCCACAACTTCCCTGGGCAGCCTGTTCCAGTGCTACGTCACCCTCACAGTAAAGAGGTTTTTCCTTAAATTTGTCTGGAACTTCTGGTGTTCCTGTTTGTGCCCATTGCCCTTTCTCCTGCCACGGAGCACAGTTGAAAAAAGCCCGGCCCCACCCATTTGGGTCTCACACTTCAGGTATTTACAGACATTGATAAGATCCCCTCTCAGTCTTCTGGTAAGTGATATCCCTGCCTTCATCCAGACCCCAAGCTCTCTCATTTCTGTTTTTTCCTCTACCCACACTGATGTGGGGAGTGAGCGAGCAGCTTGGTGGGGGTTTTGTTGTTGGCCAAAGGCAAACCCACCACACAGACAGGGGATGACTTGGAGAACTCAGACTGATGGTGGTCCAGAAATATACAAATACAGAAATATACCAAGCATGAAGGAGAACAATTGAAACAAATGAACAATGTTTGCAAGACAACAAATGGGTCAAAGCAGAACTGATTAATACATTTACATTACAAACTCGAAGGGGGTGATTTTTAATCCACAAAACTGAAAATCTCTTCTTCTATCAGCAAAGTGGAAAAAAAAGAAGAAAAACAGCTAGGACAACAGAACCATTTGAAACAAAAACCTCCAAGTATGGTCAATTCATAACCTGACTTATATGACAGTGGGTATCTGTAGTAGCAGTAGACAGTTCCTGTGACATAGAAGTCTCCTTTATTTAATAAGTGAGAGAATTATTTCATCCAAAGAGAAAACCCTAGGATACTTGAGATACAATTGAAGAGATCAGAATATTAATTTAAAATCTGAAGTAATTTCTGGGCAAACAATGAAGATTTCATCCCTAAAGGTACATTTTCTTAGAGCTTATTCTAGTGAGATTGAGTCTGCAATTTTTATTCAAGCCTGTAAGCAATACACTGTATTTTAAATAACATTGGGACCAAAGTTGTTCTTCACCAGAATTCAGCTTGAGAATGAAGGAGCCCTCAATGACAAATGTTGTAAAATAGGAGCAGTTTAACAAAAACAGTGTCATTTTAGAATTAAATCAATAATATGTATTCTCCACATTTATTAGAGGCATAACTAAAGTAATTGTTGTTGCTTACATACAATAACACATGAGTCCACCAGTGCATTTCTCCTTGCTTACAGATGACAGCGTGTTTCAGTGGTAAGGGGGAATCTTGGATCATAATTTAAAATCCATTCTACTGAGACCAACTACAGCCTTCTAAGTGCTTTTTGGAGTCCTTTGCTTCAAATCTACTTCAAAGCTAAAGAAATGCCCCTCTTGAAGAAAGACATTTGCTTCAAAAGTTTTGTGTGTTATATTAGAGCCAGTTACTGGGAAAGAGCAGAGGACACTACCATCAATTCCCAGCTCAAGCAAAGACTGCCTTCTAGAAGGCTGGGCAAATCCATTAGCACCTTTTCTCCAGCAAAAGTGAAAATATAAGTAAGTCCTTACACCTGTAGAGACAAAACCATTTCCTTGACACAGAGGAATGTGCCGTGGTTACATAATATGAGTAAAATGCTAAGTGCTAAAGTGATTAGAGTCCCAGATATTTAAAGAAAGAAATCTCATTTTCTTAGAAGATTTTAAAATAGAAGAAAAAAGCTCCAGAAAATCGAGTGTGGAAAATAATCCTACATTGTCTACATTCTCCAGCAAGCTAGATGAACTTATTTATCTTTCACAACACCAATTTCTAAGGCTTTTCACTGGCAAGCTGCCAGACCTATAGACAAGCAGAAACTGATTCAGCTACTTAGAAGGAAAAGAGTATCTGTGAATATGAAAATTATCTATGTAGGAGTTTTGCTGGCAATTTCAATAAATTACACTCTAAAAGCTAATGCCATGAAATTAAAAAGTCCTCTTTAATTAAATCTCCATTTTAAAAAGTATGTATATACATTTAGTTTTATAAAATAAATACAGAAGAGCTGCTAAGTGGGCTCAGAGTTGCTAAAACTCTGGAATAAGCCAGTTTTAAAAATAAGATTTCTAAATGAGATTTAGAGCTTAGTAAAGTCAGAATTCTCTTGACTTGTCTTAGTCCAAATAAGCACAAAAAAGATAAACACCATTTTTGGAAACTGCAAGGAAACCATTGACAAAAACCTCCACGCCAGCTACAAATTAATTGTTATTTCTCTTCCCCTTGAGTTGCAAAAAGAAGTCAGACTGTTAGTCTTAAGAATCAACTGGGAGTTCAGGAAGTAATTTACAGAAGCACAGCCTCTTCAGAATTCAGATATGTTTAAATTAGGTGCCTAGTCCTTGTATAGTCTAAGGGGAGAAAGAGAGACTTTCAAGTTCATGTTCAGAGCACCTAAGGTAGTTCCTTGGTCTTGTGTCGCTTTCCACTGGACCCTTTCTGCATCCATGGACTACACAGGTAATATCTGGTGGCCAATATAGTGATTTACAGTCCTAGAATAGCTAAAGAAAGTGAGGCAAAACAAAGATCAAGTGAGATTTTTGTCTTGATCAAACTGGCATCAGCAATTTTATGCATTATTGCCAGAGCATTTTTGCATAGCTAGCATCATGTCTTGTGGGAGAAGGAAAAGCCTCTAATAAAGTCCATTGTAATTTTGGATAGACTATTAATTTAAATACATCCTCCTCCCCTCCCCCCCCCCTTGAGCTTTAATCCTTTAATCCTTCTTCTTTGGCATTTTTTATTCTCTTCCCAGTGGAACCAGGTGGGGATTTATTATTGAAATATTTATAGTTTCCTCCAAAAGAAAATAAGTAGAGTTAATGAAGTAGATGTATTTCAACATCTTCCACACAGCAACCATTATGATGTGGCAATATCTTTTACTAAAGCTGAGGGAAGGTAACGGGGCTGTGTTGCAAGCAGTGCAGTGGATGGAGCGGCCCAAGTACAAGAGTAGGGTGTAGGAGACCTGAGTTCTCTGCTGCTGGTCTACCAAGGGACTTTGATGCACAAAGTCAAATTACTTTACTGAGAGCCACCTTAAGTCCTTCATGCTTTTTGACAGAGGATCAAAAGTCACAGTTTTACCATATCCTGAAAAGTTCCCCACAACTGAAAGATCAGCTTCTGTCTGGAGAAGAATCTCAGGTAGTAAACACTGGGCTCTCGTTAATAGCTTTTCTTTTTATGTCTTTCTTTAACAAGGGAACAAGCAACTTGAGGTAACAAGCCATTTCCAAGAAATTTAATAGGACTGCTCATTTTGGTAAAATCAGGCATCCAGGATTGAAACCCAAATTATTCTTTACATTCAGTTTTGACTTTTTAAATCAGAATTTTCCAGGTCTTCTACCAGTTACCACTATGTTTTTCTACTTTTCAGAATAAATAAATTAATTTTTCTATGCCCTTACATAAAAACTGATATTGTCAAGGTGTTAAGGGACATCTTCATGGAATCCTGTGTACTCACATTTATACTTTATACACTTCCAAAGGTGCTAAAATCAGGGATCTGAGGTCCCTTTTATAATCTGTGGAGAGAGAGAGTAGCATTTTACTATGAAACGGAGAACACGTCAATTAGATGCCTAAAAAGTGAACTGACTTCAAGCAGCAGTAACACACAGGGCTGCCAGATAGAGAACAAGGGTTTACAGACTCGTCGGTCAGCATCCATTCCATGTGACAGCATTGCCACCCCAAAGCTTATATGCTCCACAGTATGGTCTGAGGTGCTCAAGCCAAACTAACAAATGCCTTGACTCCTCTGCAAGGATCCTGGCAGTGGATCCCATCTACTAACACCACACTTCAGAATAGAGGGCAGCTTGTTTCTAACAAGGGTGTATTTTCTTCCAAAGCACAGAATCTTTGTTCCCTACAGCACCTCAGAACAAGGAAGAATTGAATGATCAAACTGAAGTTCCCTCTTCATCACGTAAATCTCTCAGTGAATCTTTACATTGGTGTAGGCACTGTCAATGTTAATACTGTACCTGCTTCATGGCTGTGTGGAGGCTGCTAGTCTACCTGGATGCCAATCTAGCAAATATACCCAGAGCTAGCTGATGCTCCAGGGAGCAATATCAACTTTGCAAAAAGGTACTCACAGACATACAGCAATCATGATCTTGGAAAAAAAAAAAAAACCCAAACCAAACCAACTCAAACAAAACAAAACCCAGGCATTCAATTGTCTGGGTAGCAGGCGTATGAAAAATCTTATTGTGGGCAATAACTGTAACAAAGAACAGAATTGCTGCTTATGGAGTAGGAGGAAAAGAATTCAAAATGAATGAACACAACTCTTTGGTTGCAGTAATCTTTATGAAAAATCTACTTTCTAATTCCAGGGAACCTCTAATCCACTAACAGAGAAGCACATGCTCTGATTTAAGGTGTATATACTGTCATAGCTAGCTATAATTACTTCAACAGAATAAGGAACAGTATCAGCCGATATATACTGTATGTCAGGCAAGTTATTTATTTTGTCAGCAGTTGGAACATACAGCTGCTCATGTTTGTTAGTATTTCACATTCATCATTACATTTATTTGCTTACTTACAAATTGGTATGAAGTGCTGCTTCTCTTTCCAGCCAAATAAATTACAAACTGTAGATATCACAAACATTATACAGAAATATGAACTACACGTGAATGGGATACGAGGATGAGAGGGAGGGGAGACAGAAAGAGGTGCTCACTCTGAAAGGTTTAACCCAAATTCTGCTGAGAAAGAGGATATGAAGGCTTGAAAGTTGGTGCTGCATGTGGTGTACACAGTAACATATCCACTCAGTTTAATATTTGCCAGGCAAATCACAAAGCCCCCTCAGGCTACAGCAACATATAATCTCCTTGAATGTTTTCCTGAGTTCCTGACTCCGGAATGCATAGATGAGTGGATCGATGATGGAATTACACATGATGAGGATGAGGTAGAAATTAAAGTGGGACATGAAGCACACACAGTAAGGGTTGTAGGGGCAGGAGATATAGAATATTAGGTGCAGGAAAAACGGAGCCCAGCACACAACAAAAACCCCAATCAGGATGGTGAGAGTGATGGCCCCTTTCATGTTGGCCCCTTGGCGAATAGGGCCAGTCCCTGGAAGAACAGCAATCTTTTTGATATGCATCCGAGCCATCATGAACATGTGGACATAAAGGGAGGCCATGAGAATGAGCATAGTGAAGAACATGCTAATAAGGCAGATGATGACAACACTGCTGTCAGAGTAAATGATGAACAAAATGCCTGAGACTGTGCAAGCAGCCCAGATGCATGTGATGATGACCCCTACACGCTTCACCGTCATGATGTTATGGTACTGGAGGGCATAAAAGATAGTAAAGTACCTGTCCACTGCTATTGAGAGGAGACTGCAAATTGATGCAAGCAAGGAACTGCAAATCACTGAGTCAATGACATTGTCAATGTTTATGGTAAAGCTCTGTGCATCTGTGTCTGTATTGTTTAGTAGCGTGATGACAATAGTTTCTGATCCATTAGATACACTCACTAGCATGTCAGCCACTGCCAAGCTACAGATGAAGAAATACATGGGTGAATGGAGGTTCTTGTTCTTGGCTATTGCCACAATGACCAAGACGTTCTCCAGCAAGCTGATGATGCCCAGAGTCACAAACACTTCGGGGGATACAAAGAGTTGCTCGTAGCAGCCTCCTGAGGAGTGGCCCTTTGCATTGGGTTCGCTGACGCCTCTGTGCAGTCCATAGCTGTGGTTCCGGAAATGGAGAGGCTGGAGTGTCCCACGGTGCTGGGTGAAATTCATCTTATGGAGAGCCCCTTTCAGCTTCCTGCTTTTAAAACTCCTGTTCCTTTTGCATTCCTTTGAAAACCTTCCTTGGCTTTTCAGCTTGGGAAGAAAAGAAAAATAAGCCTCACCAAGGCAGGCAGCAGTTCAGAACACTTTGACTGCAGTTACAAAATAAGATTTCAAACCCAGAAATGCTGGTTTACTCTCTCACAGATGCAGTTTCTGGTCATCATCACATTTACCTTGGTGATCTATGTCACAGAGTCCCAACAGTCTGTAAGTTTGCATCAGATTCTCCCCTACGGTCAGTTCCCGTTTAATTCACTGGTGTGCTGCAAGGTATTTTTGTTCCCTTCCATTAAAGAGGCAAATGTAAAATGCCCAAGTGACTGCTGCGGAGCAGAAACTAATTTCAAACTGCAAGCACCGGTCTTGCTGTCAGACAGTGCATGCTGGCTGCTTGTTTTATGGTGTGTGGAGGAAAAAAATATTCAGGGCACTCTCCGCCTCTGCTTTGCCTTCCAGCCAATGGAGCTCGGGAGCTGCAGAAAGTCGAGGGGCTGCTGATTCTGAGCCTCTCTGAAATATCACACGGCACAGCAGATTCAGACGCAGCACGAGCTACCAGTAGCTACAGCAAAGCAGATGGGTTAGCAGGGATTTGTTTCCCGTCTTTGACTTCTCAGAATAGTATTTTAATACTGATTTTTAATTAGCAATCTTACAGAACTGTACTAGCATTCTTACAGAATTCCTGCAGCTGAACTGGTGGCTTTCTAATTTTCAGTCTGTGATTGCCTGTGATTTTCTCTTGCCCCTTCCGTGACACAAAGTTGCTCTGCCTTGTTTATGTGGCAAAACAGGAAAAGAACAAGGAAACAAGAGAATCTTTATTTCCTCTTGGTTCTTTCTCCCAGATCTCCCTTGCATTGCTAACCTTTCTATGCCTTAGTTGTCCATTTGCAAGATGTGTTGTCACAACATTGCATTATACTCTCTAAGCTTCTTAGAATCTTTAAGAAATGGAAACGATCTAAGGATCAAAAACAGAACAAGGAGTCAAAGTCACAAATTACTTAATAAATTGTCCTAAAGCAAGTAGTTTTTCCCAAGTAATAGCCATCTTCATCATGTTGTTTCTAGGAACAAAAAGATGATACAGTTGATTGCAGAAGCTCTGTTGCCATCAGGAATTAAGATGCTGGGCAGAAAGAGAAAAGTCAATATTTAGAATAGATGAAGGAAAGCAACAGGAGACAGTTGCAAGCTGTAAGAAATGGAGCTCATACAACAGTAATGACACAAAGGCATGAATAAATCTCCTAAAAGTCCATCGGGAGGGATGTCCCTGTGCATACCTGGCATGAGCTGAAAGTCAGCTTGTGTGCAGTGTGCCAAGAAAGCCCTTGAGAAGAAAGAAGAAAAGAACGCCAGATGAATGTGAAAAGACAGGAACAAAAGTGGTTTTGCTGTTTCCTCTGCAAGAACTGCATTTGAGAATGGAAAAACAAATATACTGAATAAAGCCTAGAGTACAGATGGATTTTAAAGCTATGGAAGCTATAGGAAAGTCAGTCACTACACCTGAGAATAATGTTTCAAGGAAGTTTTTTGAATGAACTTTTCCAGCCAACTACCAGGAAGGCTATGGATGGGTCTAATGCAGATGTCTACTTTCTTCAACCTCTCAAACTTTTTTAATCTTCTATGCATTAGCTGGTTTTAAAATGAACAACTATAAAGAGCTAAAGGAATACAGCATGCCTGTGGAAGCACAACTATCTGTATTCGAGGTGAAGCATGATTTTACTTTCACATTTGGATTTTCTATAGATCTATGGTTATACAGAAGAAAAGCCTTAGGCAATTATTTCCAGGCCTTTGTCTAGACAGATTACTTCATAAAGCTGAAACGTAAACACCCAGAACAATCAAAATAAGTTGCGGCACAGGAAATCCCACATTTATCAGTTTGGAAAACTTCATTCACCGGCAGCATCCTTGCAATGAAAGAATAGCTTGCTGCTGGGAGGGTGAGATTTACTTTCCAAGACATAATGCAAGCCAGGATTCAAAAAGATTTATTGTCTAGTTACTTACCTCTGGGCCGATATACTCTAAGTCCTGCCACAGACAGAACTTGCATAACCAACCCTTAAGGATACAGCTACAATGTGAGAGCAAGGAGAAACTTTATTTAAAGACTGATGTTGGAAAGCAGCGTCTCCCCAGACAAGGTATTTTCTACACCTGCATCCAGAAATGTGTAATCTTCCAGTTATCCCAGGGAAGCAGCCACTCAACATCACTGTCTTCCTCCTGTCCATCCATGCTGGAAGTGCCCACAGCACAAGGATCTCTCCCCTTCACCTACTTAAGTGGAGCTACAGCAGAAGAGGCTGGCAAGAACAGAGAGAAGCTACCCACAGAGGATACTACCCTGTTTGCTCCAGCTGTCTGTCTGTCTACCCCTCTTCTGGCTCCTCCCTTCCTCTGCACAGTATCTCTGTTCTCATCCCCATTTACCATTTTCACTATCTCTCTTCACCCAGAAGCTATCCAAACAATGCTCCATGCTTTATTTTTCTCTGGATGTGGTCATAAAAATGCAACATTGGGTATAACAAAGGAAAGGGCACTTCTCTCCTACCCACAGCCATCACTCACCTCAAGATCTCTACTTACGCTCTGCATTCTTGGGACAAGGTTGTTCAGGTGTGTTAGCCATTCCTATTTGTGGGATGAGGATACATGACTGGAAGCAGTAAACTTAGTTATGTAGCTTAACAGCTCAGTTGAGGCACTGAAGAGGTGCCGTTAATCTGCTCTGACTAGGAGTTTAAAACAGAATCACAGAATTGTAGGGGCTGAAAGGGACCTCTGGAGATCATCTAGTCCAAACCCCCTGCCAAAGCAGGTTCACCTAAAGCAGGTTGCACAAGATTGCATTCAGGCAGGTTATGAACATCTCCAGAGAAGGAGATTCCACAATCTCTCTGGGCAGCCTGTCCCAGTGCTCTGGTACCCTCACAGTAAAGAAATTTTTCCTCATGTGTAAGTGGAACTTCCTCTGTTCCAGCTTGTGCCCATTGCCCCTTGTCCTATCACTGACCATCATCGAAAAGAGTCTGGCCCCACTCTCTTGACACCTGCTCTTTAGATATTTGTAAACATTTATTAGCATTACAGAATTGTCTAGATTGGAAAAGACCTCTAAGATCATCAAGTCAAATCATTAACCCAACACTGATAAGTCCCTGACTAAACCACGTCCCTAAGCACTACACCTACAGGATTCTTAAATACCTCCAGGGATGAGGATTCCACCACTGCCTCGGGCAACCCCTTCCAATGCTTGAGAACCCTTTCAGTAAATAAATTCTTCCTCAGATCCAATCTAAACTGCCCTTGGTGCAACTTGAGGCCATTTCCTCTTGTCCTGTCACTTGTTACTTGGTAGAATAGACCGACCTCCACCTCGCTACTCCCTCCTTTCAGGGAGTTGTAGAGAGCGAGAAGGTCTCCCTTCAGGCTTCTTTTCTCCAGGCTAGACAACAACAGCTGAATAGCACTTTTTTTTTTAATGAGAGAATATGGATGTGTGACTAAATACTTCTATGCAGAGGGATCTGGATAGACTGGAGAGA
>NW_010294941.1:0-473 GCF_000700745.2 Antrostomus carolinensis
GGGGAGCTGAAGCAAGGGAGACTTGGGGAAACTTGCTACTTGTTCCACTCAGAATGAGAAAGTGAGGGCCAAGGAGGGATTTGGAGTCAGGAGTAAGCAAAAATATGTCGTGGCCAAGTCTCTATTAGAGACAAACCCCCAGAGAGTAGGTGTGGGATGTGATGCTTTATCAGGATGAAGGTTGAAAGGTGATGATTTCCCATATGCAGCGTGTCTGTAAGCTTCTCTATCTTCACTTTCAGCATGGTGACCCTCACTGTGTACCCTCCACCTCTGTGCCTTCCAGCATGACACTGCTTTTTCCCAGTTCATTTGCTGGGAACCTCCAGGTTTGAGACAGCTTCTGCTGCCCCAGGGCTTCTGTGGTCACACATCTGTGGGACTCTTACCTGGGCCATTGCAATGGAGGTTGGAGCCCAGAATCACTTTAGCTATTGCAGTCGGATTTTCTGTGCCATCAGGACAAAGATGTC
>NW_010294942.1:0-382 GCF_000700745.2 Antrostomus carolinensis
GTGATGGCAGCGGAGCCGGCCCTGCTCACCTGCAGGAGAGGCAACGCACAGAAAACGTGGGTAGATGCCATTGCATTTTAAGGTATTCCAGTTATGGTGTTGTAAGAAATGAGAGCACATCAATGAATTAGTATTATAAACATTCATAGTTTTATATTGTGGTGGTAGATCAAAAAATACCAGAATTGCCCAGATTGGAAAAGCCCTTTAAGCATTAAGTCCAATCATGAACCCAACACTGACAAGTCCCCTATGACTAACCCATGTCCCTCAGCGCTATGTCTACACGACTCTTCAATCCCTACAGGGATGGGGACTCCACCACTGCCCTGGGCAACCCCTTCCAATGCCTCAGAACCCTTGCAGCAAAGAAATTCTTCCT
>NW_010294942.1:584-885 GCF_000700745.2 Antrostomus carolinensis
GCTCCAGACCCTTCCCCAGCTCCGTTCCCTTCTCTGGACACGCTCCAGCACCTCCATGTCCTTCTTGGACTCAGGGGCCCAACACTGAACCCAGAAATTCAGATTATATAAGATAGTACAATTCTAAATTCATAACATTGCAACTGAAACTGAGATTTCAAGGATAATTAAAGCTAGTGTGAGATTTCAAGGGAGACCTTGTAGTGATCTTCCAGTACATGAAGGGGCTCCAGGAAGGGTGGGGAGGGACTTTGGACAAGGACAGGGAGTGACAAAACAAGAGGGGATGGCTTTAAATTGG
>NW_010294942.1:996-5661 GCF_000700745.2 Antrostomus carolinensis
AGGCTGGATGAGGCTTTGAGCAACCTGGTGTAGTGGAAGGTGTCCCTGCTGCTGGCAGAGGGGTTGGGACTGGATGAGCTTT
Source organism: Antrostomus carolinensis (assembly GCF_000700745.2). Taxonomy (NCBI): domain Eukaryota; kingdom Metazoa; phylum Chordata; class Aves; order Caprimulgiformes; family Caprimulgidae; genus Antrostomus; species Antrostomus carolinensis. The sequence goes on from NW_010294942.1 coordinate 1,079, forward strand.
AAGGTCCCTTCCAACCCAAACCAGTCTGAGAATCCATGATTCTATCCTGTTACTGAGGAACTGGAGCCCCTGACAGGTCTGAGGTGCTTCACCTTGTTCAGCCGCAGCAGAACAGCTCAAAGCCACACGAGGAAGCAGCAGCAGTGGTTACTCCCTTGCTGTTTCAACACGCCTTCCTTCTCTGCTTGTTTGCTGGCTGCCCTTCTGCCCTCATCCCTGCTCATTACATAAGAGACCTGATCTTCAGCTGCTGCCCCGCTTTGAATCACTGTTTTTCATCTGCCAGGTAAAACACGTCCCAGTTTTGCCTGAAATACGGGATTCCCGCTGCACAGAACCACTGCTCCTTTCTACTGCATGTGTCCAAGTGACTTTGAAATGATCTGCCCACGTGCTTTAAGCCACGGACTGAAACTTCAGCCTTTCTGAAAGGACAGGAAGATGGGCTAAATCACTTTTACCTGTTTTTAAAGCTGCTGCCTGTAATCTTTAGTACTGGCTTTTATTTCAGTAAGAACTAGTGTTTGAACAGTCAATACATACGGAAAGGAAATCATACGCAAACTGTGCTTCAAAATCACTCGGCACTCCAATCCAACGCATCAGCAATGGAAACATCTACCACTGCTTTTTTAAAAATATAAATTACAAAAAGGCGTGCATGCCATCCATACATTCTGTCTGGTTTCCATGAAAGACAAATATATGAAAACAACTGATCCAGACTGTACCCTTGTCACCTCTGAATTACACAAAGATTATTTTAAGGAATACTTTATAATACATCCACTGACTTTAGAATTTAAAGGCTAGCATGATCCTATTCTGCCTCTGGCCAGTGTTACCATGGCTCATTAAGTTTGCTACATAAAGTAAAATACAGCTTCATAGCCAAACAATGATACTTGTGAGTGCCACAGGGATGAGAAAAAATGTATTTCATGTAAGAACAGTAACTCTGGAACAGGATGAAGCTGAGTTCTGAGATCCTCCCACTGCACACAGATATGGAGCGAGTTAGAGAGTGCTTAACTTAGAAATTCAAAATTTATTTACAAGTTTTCACTAAAAAAAAAAAAAAAAAGGAAACAACACAAAACTCTCTTCCTGGATATACTTCGCAAAACACTGCGACTGAAGGTGATTAAATTCATTTACACATTTTACAGATTCAGCTTTGTATACAACAGCGTACGCTTTAGTCATCAAGGCGTTGGAAGAAGAGATGATCAGCCAAGCTGTGTTAAAAGAATTAAACCCCCAGGTGTCCTCTGGCCTTCCCCAATTTAAAAAGAAGCTAAAAAAAAAACCCCACTTTAGCAGAGGAACAGATGTTAAGACTTCAAACTTTTCTTAAAAAATACATGAGAATTAAGCCTTCTTGAATTCAGATTTGCTACATAACATCTGACTTAAGACAGCAGTCTTAATTGACACGAGATCTGTACTAAAGCAATTAGCAATACTCTCTGCGACAGAACTGCAAGGTCATAGTTGAAACTTCAGTAAGCGGTTAATTTGAAAACACGAGATGGGAGGGCAGGGAAAGAAGCAGCAATAATAGAAGAGGCTGCAAATTTGCTATTTTTTAATAAAGAATTGCATTTGAAAAGGGCACAGTGTCCCCCTCCCACGTTTCCCAAGAAGCTCAGGATACAAATGGTTCCCCACTTCCAACACACATTTTAAAAAGGACAATAATCCCCGACAGAACAGCAACAAATGCTAATCACTAATATCACCTGCTAATCTAAATTAACACAGTTGCCCACCCTCTAGGTACAGCTTTTTTAAGATTTTGCATAGCGATCGCACCTATTTTCAACTTACTTCATCATTATCACGAGAACATCCTTGATTTGAAAAGTCTATCAAATACCAAGAGAAAAATCCTGGTCTCAGTCAAACCAGGAACATTTGATTTCCAAATGTGAACCAAATCAGGACTTTACCCAGCTATTTATCCCCCTCAATATCACAACTGTACTTCAATTATTTATATCATGTTTTTAGAGCCTAATTCATATTCTCTTAAATAGAACTGTGGTAGTAATTGAAATAATAAACACTGGGTTGGTTTTTTTTTATTTTAAAAATAAACTGGGAAGTGTACTGAAGGAAATTCACCCCTGAGGAACAAGACATTTCAAAAACCGCATCCTACCGACAATCATTGCAACGTGTTAGGCCACGTACTCTAATAAACAGGCAGCAACAGAACTTGTCACAGTCCAATAGATTTGCAGCGTTGGTGCATTGATCCCCTTGTCTCGTTTAATGAAACTGCAAGTGAACATTAGGAAATAGGATAAATACAAATAATGTCCTTTATTATTTTAAGTTGAATGTCAAATTGACAGCTAAACCGTGCCAAGATCCCAGAAAACTCTTGGGAGCAGTGATGGTTAGCGACTCGCTTCTTTGGATGTCCAAAAGCTTTCACAACAGGTAGATCTTCAACCAAACAAGAGGAGGAGAACGATTGTAACGGAGTTCACTGCTATTAGTGGCACTGCAGGGAAAGAAAAGAGAAGTAATTGTGAAAATTTTATTTTGCGCATCACAGGGTGACAGAACTTTGTATCATCTTGGGGGACTATCTTTAAAAGAGCAAAATAAAATTTTGAAAATACACTTAATTTTCCTAGGCAAAATCAGGATTTAGTGGAAGGAGCCAGGATCAAGGCTTAGGATACTAAAAATTAGTAGGAAGCAACAGTATAAATATTTTTATGTGGGCCATCATGTTTTAACTTTAACCAAAACAATCCTTTCTCTAAATGAAACAAAACCATATCAAAGTCAGTTTCTATCCTTGGCTTTACTCTGATTTGGAAGAAACACATCAGTTTTTACTCTGTGGTGGGCAAGACAGGTAAGATTTGTTAATTCCTGTTTGTTATCACCTATAAAAGGAATTCTGGGTGTGCTTTATAGTGAAGAAAACTATCAGTAATGTACAAATTAAGAGCCAATTTTTTTTCCCCCATCTTTTGAGGCACCTGATTTACCTTTAAGAATCCCAGGAATTACACTTCCCTCACCAGGTACTTCAGATAAAATTTAATTTAGCGAAGGTGAAGCTAATTGCACGCTCTGATTGATGACCAGGCTTCCCCTCAGCTCCCAAACGTTGAGGAAAGCCAAGGCACAGCAGCGGCACCACAAGCCAGAGCCAGGGAATGTTTTACACTTTATCAAACTTAAGGCACCTTAGCTGTGAAGGGGAGGATAGACTGGAAATAATGAGTAGAAATAGCAGCTGTTTGGTAAAAGAGTCAAAATACTGATGTGAAAAGCATAGAAAAAACCCCAACTTTACAGACAATAATGTTTAAACAAAAGATCCGTCACCTCACCTCTCATAACGGTTCGTACAGATCGAATAAGGTTCGTTAGCTGTGCTTTAATTCCTGGTTCCTCTCCAAATCCTCCAATCCCTTGATCGCTTCCCCAGCCAACTGTGTCACATAAAAACAAGACAGACATGTTAGGAAAAAAAAAAAACAAAACACCACAACGCAAGAAATTATATCAGCAATATATATTAATGAGTGATGTATCTCGAATATGGTCAAGTTTATATTAACGTTGAAAGACAAAATACAAACCAATTCGCTTTACTTCAAGATCAGATTTTAAAACAATATGCTGGAAACTTTTAATGAACACAGTAATGACAGACCAATGTTTCTGTAAAGGAAACCTTTTCCTTTTTAATACACTGATATTCCCTGCATGCCAGAGAAATAAATGAGTTTATCTGGGCTTCAAAAAAAAAAAAAAAGAACTCGCCAAAATAAAAACAAACAAACTGCAATATCTGCTCACAGTCCTTTACCAGAAGATAAAATAACAAATAATAGTTGGCAAGAAGTGATGCTGCGTGACAGAAAATGGTCAGCACAGATTATAAATCGGGGATGATGATTTTTGTAACTGCTATTTAAAAAAAAAAAAGGCTGCGTGACAGAAAACGGTCAGCACAGAGTACAAATCTGCACTTTGTGGGACAGAAAACGGTCAGCACAGAGTACAAATTGGGGATGATGATTTTTGTAACTGCTATTTTTTAAAAAAAGACAACTTGGGAACTTTTCAGAAGACAAGAGAAGGACCGAAGGTTTATAAAACCCTTCAAGTGAGAAACCCTTCCCAGACCCACTGCAGGGAGGCAGAGCGTGCGGTCCCACTGACAGGACCAGGGAATTTTGAGTCCTGCTGGTCACAGCCCTGAGGACGTTTGGGGATAAGCAGAGTGTGAGTTTGTTTTGTCCACAGACAACTTTTGAGTGATTTTTTTTTTCCCCTCTCCTTGTCTCCCACACTCTGTTGGCACGGGGCTGGGGGCAGCAGGTGAGTCCTCTTCCTCAGCAGCATTACCAGCTCCTGCTTCCCACTCGGATGAGCTCAGAGTTGTCTCAAGTCTCCTGAGGCTGACATGTAGCTTGAGCTGTTAGTCCTCATTATATTCCTTCTCCTTGACCTGCTGCTCATCAGGAAAGCAAAAGGAAACCACAAACTGAGCAAATCCCTCGTGGTGAATCCTACTGGGAAACGGGGAAAAGGGAGAACTATCTGCA
>NW_010294942.1:5690-6061 GCF_000700745.2 Antrostomus carolinensis
GGGCAGAACTCTCTGGATCAGGAAACCTGGAAACCTTGGATCATCAAGTAATTTTTTCTGGGGCTTTGCAGATGTTAGTGTCAGTGGTTTTTCCTGTGTTTTGTGGAGTTTTATCTCCTTTTCAAGGACACAGATACCCAGCCTTGGGGATCCCGCTTCAGTACCTCCAAAAATGTAAGTGTGAATGTGCCAAAGACCGAGAAATAGTCTCAGACACACACACAAAAGGCGTGATGAGGTGAAAGAAACCACCTCACGCTACCACAGCATCCTGACGTGTGGGGATGAAATAGCAGAAATACGCGGGAAAAAATAAAATTAGAGGTTAAAAAAAACGACGAAACAAACAAACAAACAAAAAAAACCCCCAA
>NW_010294943.1:0-1322 GCF_000700745.2 Antrostomus carolinensis
GGCACTGCCGTACCACAGAGTCGCTTTTGGGGGGCCGATTAGCCACTTCGGGCATGTTTAGCCCAACCACAACTCTTCTATATGCTTTTCGGTCCTCCAGGGCACTGCCATATCATAGAGTCGCTTTTGGAGGGCAGACAGGCCACTTCGGGCATGTTTATCCCAACCACAGCTCTTCTCGATGGTTTTTTGGTTCTCCAGGGCACTGCCGTACTATAGAGTTGCTTCTGGGGGGCAGACAAGCCACTTCAGGCATGTTTATCCCAACCACAGCTCTTCTCGATGGTTTTTTGGTTCTCCAGGGCACTGCCGTACTATAGAGTTGCTTCTGGGGGGCAGACAAGCCACTTCAGGCATGTTTATCCCAACCACAGCTCTTCTCGATGGTTTTTTGGTTCTCCAGGGCACTGCCGTACTATAGAGTTGCTTCTGGGGGGCAGACAAGCCACTTCAGGCATGTTTATCCCAACCACAGCTCTTCTCTACGGTTTTTAGGTCCTCTGCAGCACTGCCGTACCATAGAGTCGCTTTTGGGGGGCAGACAGGCCACTTCGGGCATGTTTATCCCAATAACAGCTCTTCTCAATGGTTTTTCGGTCCTCCGGGGCACTGCCGTGCCATAGAGTCGCTTTGGGTGGGAAGACAGTCCACTTCGGGCATGTTTATCCCAACGAGAGCCCTTCACGATGATTTTTCGGTCCTCCTGGGCACTGCCGTACCATAGAGTCGCTTTGAGGGGAAGACAGGCCACTTCGGGCATGTTTAGCCCAATAACAGCTCTTCTCGATGGTTTTTCGGTCCTCGGAGGCACTGCCGTACCATAGAGTCGCTTTGAGGGGAAGACAGGCCACTTCGGGCATGTTTAGCCCAACCACAGCTCTTCTCGATGGTTTTTCGGTCCTCCGGGGCACTGCTGTACCATAGAGTCGCTTTGAGGGGAAGACAGGCCACTTCGGGCATGTTTATCCCAACTACAAGTCCTCTCGATGGTTTTTCAGTCCTCCGGGGCACTTCCCTTTCACTCAGTCTCTTTTGGGGGGCTGTCTGGCCAGTTCGCGGCACGTTTTTGCTGCCTGGAGGTGTTTTTTGTGCTGTCTGCATTCTGATTTTTTTTAATTATGGATTTTAATTTGGGGGTTTTAATTTATGTTTTGTTTCCAGTGTAGTTTTTTTATTTCATGCACCATTTTTTTAATGATGTGTGGGGGGTTTTCTATTTTGTAGTTTATGTTTACTTGGGAATGGGTTAGGGTTTTTTTATTCTTCATTGTTTTGGTTCTTTTTTGTTGTTAAGTTTTTAATTTTAATTATTTTTGACCTTG
>NW_010294944.1:0-434 GCF_000700745.2 Antrostomus carolinensis
TTGGGACCAGTACTGTTTAATATCTCCATCAGTGACATAGACAGTGGGATCAAATGTACCCTCAGCAAGTTTGCAGACAACCAAGCTGAGTGGTGCAGCTGACATGCCTGAGGGACGAGATGCCATCCAGAGGGACCTGGACAAGCCTGAGGAGTGGGCACATGTGAACCTCATGAGGTTCAACAAGGCCAAGTGCAAGATTCTGCGCCTGGGCCAGGACAACGCCCAATATGAATACACACTGGGAGATTAAGGGATTTAGAGCAGCCCTGCAGAGGACTTGGGGGTACTGGTGAATGAAAAGCTGGACATGAGCCAGCAATGTGCACTCCCAGGCCAGCCAGCCATGCATCCTGGGCTAAATCAAATGAAGTGTGGCCAGCAGGTCGAGGGAGATCATTCTGCCCCTTTACTCTGCTCTGTTGAGACCTCAC
>NW_010294945.1:0-14779 GCF_000700745.2 Antrostomus carolinensis
CCTGGTCTGTATCAGGAACAGTGTGGCCAGTAGTACCTGGAAAGTTATCTTACCCCTGTACTCAGCACTGGTGAGGCCACACCTCAAGTACTGTGTTCAGTTTTAGGCCCCTCACTACGAGGAGGACATGGAGGTGCTGGAGCGTGTCCAGAGAAGGACAACATAGCTGGTGAAGGGGCTGGAGAACAAGCCTTATGAGGAGCAGCTGAGGGAACTGAGGTTTCTTAGCCTTGAGAAAAGGAGGCTGAGAGGAGACCTTATCACTCTCTAGAACTACCTGAAAGGAGGGTGTGGAGAGATGGATGTTGGTCTCTTCTCCAACATAACAAGTGATAGGACAAGAGGAAATGGCCTCAAGTTATGCCAAGGGTAGTTTTGATTGGATATTAAGAAGAATTTCTTCACTGAAAGGGTTATCAGACATTAGAACAGATTGCTCAGGGCAGTGGTGGAGTCCCCATCCCTGGAGGTATTTATGAGTCTTGTAGACATAGTGCTTAGGGACATGGCTTAGTCAGGGACTTGTCAGTGTAAGGTTAATGATTGGACTTGATGATCTTAAAGGTCTTTTCCAATCTAGGCAATTCTGTGATTCTGTGACAGCAACGTGAGATGATAGCTGACTGTCACTGAAGGGCATATCAATTCTTCATATATGACCATCATATAGGAAAATTATTAAGGTAAGGCATACTTTAACATAAATTTTGGAAGATTGTAATGGCAGCAGCAACACACAGTACAGAGTTACTCAGTGACTGGCCTTCCCACTGCTCCTATGCAGACCTGAATGCCACTATATACTCACGACAGCTAGGTCACTGGAAACGGCTTTGACCTTTGGGATGCACAGACTTCTCTAATAAAAAATTGATAACAGCCTTAAGCACTGAAGCACTATCTGGCAGTCTGCCATTTTCTTTTGGTTGTGAATTTCTTCTTTGCTGATGCTAGCTTGATATTTTTCTGGAGAGAATAACAAGTTCGTTATTACACATTTCACTCCTGTACAGGATGTCACATGTTAAAGCAATTTTGCTTAAGCCATTTTTTATTCCTCTTTCCTACACAAATGAAAGAGTAGGGTTTTTCCCCCATTATGAGAAATGTTCAAGTGAGTCCCTTGGTGGCATGTGGATCTCTCAACCCCTCCCCTCACCCAGTCACAATAAGAAGGAAGTGCCAGGATAGATGGCAGAATATGAATCAGGAAAAGCTGCAGGGAGACGGAGTTTTGCTATGCTATTGTAAAGTACTGGAGAACAAGAGGATTTCTTGTTCCATCTATTCGTCTACCTGGAGAATGCATATCTTGCCAAGCCAAGTTCATAAAGTTAATCAGCTCTGAAACAAGGCAGCAAAATATTTGAAGCTTCAAAGATATTTTTGAGATTATGATCAGGGAGGGCACCTATTTTGCTGAAGCCCCCTTTTCCTATCTGTTTATGCTCCATTATCATCGTATTAACATCCTATGCTTTTCCCTTCCAAAATCTTTTGATTTTCTTGAAAATATCCAGCCTGGGACAAATCCATTAAAAAAAAAAAATCTTAATTGTGAATTACTCCACTTTTATGGATAGATCTGTGCTTGTTGATGGAAATGGTGAAATTTCACTTTAGAGTAAAGGCCCGAATTCTGGCAAGTATAACATTTTTATCTGTTAACACTCACAAGGCTGAACTTGGCAGCCTTGCGGAGCTCAAACTCAACACGTGAGCATATTCTGGCACTTATGGAGGTGAGAGACTGAATCCTTGCAGGCTGAATTTCCTGTTTTAACTGTGAAAAGAGGGAAGGGAAGGGAAGGGAAGGGAAGGGAAGGGAAGGGAAGGGAAGGGAAGGGAAGGGAAGGGAAGGGAAGGGAAGGGAAGGGAAGGGAAGGGAAGGGAAGGGAAGGGAAGGGAAGGGAAGGGAAGGGAAGGGAAGGGAAGGGAAGGGAAGGGAAGGGAAGGGAAGGGAAGGGAAGGGAAGGGAAGGGAAGGGAAGGGAAGGGAAGGGAAGGGAAGGGAAGGGAAGAATGTTTCACATTCATATGGCATAGTACTTGCCCTAGTACCCATGCAGTGTTGCTTTAGCCCTCAGACAATGTGGATAAGCAAAGGACTATGATCCTGAAACAAGACAGAGACACACAAAATGACAGTGTAAATAGCACTAAAATTGGCCAAAGATGCTTGTTGAATCTGTCACTACTGGTTGGTCATCAAAAGTAATTGTGACTGGGAATGATAAGGCATAACTGGGGTTTGAGTGTTTTCACATTCATATGACATAGTACTTGCAGTGTTGCTTTAGCCCTCAGACAATGTGGATAAGCAAAGGACTATGATCCTGAAACAAGACAGAGACACACAAAATGACAGTGTAAATAGCACTAAAATTGGCCAAAGGTGCTTGTTGAATCTGTCACTACTGGTTGGTCATCAAAAATAATTGTGACTGGGAATGATAAGGCACAACTGGGGTTTGAGTGTTTCCAGAGCCATTGGGGAAGGAAGGTGACCTGAGTGGCTGGGGTGTTTCAGATAGAAGCCACCGCTGAAAAATTACAGATAGCAGCCACTGCTGCTGTCTGTAATTTTCATATAAAATTAAGAGCATGTTGTAGCTAACACCTTCTGCATATTAACAGGTAAATATGCAGGCGTACAAATTCTCACCATGTCAGAAGGCTGTGTTGTAATTTTGTGGTCAAAAGTCACAGATGTCTATACCAGAGTGAAGCTAAATCAGAAATGCATGTGATGTTTTTAAATATTTTCTTTTCCTTGATCTTGTTTGTCACACTTCACCATATTTAAATACAACTTTGTTTATTCACCTTTTCCACAGAATCTTATTAAAAAGATGAAATGAAACATCTTTAAGAACAGAAGAACTTCAGAAATCGAGCAGATCTACATATCTAGCACAATGCTCTGTCTCTGGCAATGGTAATAGGAACTGTTTTTGAGAAGACCATGGGAGCCTTGTTGTTTCCTGCAGTCCACTGCCTGACCCGCCCTCAGCATCCACGTCTACCATGTCAAGGATCATTTAGCCTTGCCTCATGCTTTTAATATCCAAGCATGAAGGCATCTGTTTGAATGTGCTGGTCCTGCCTGCCTCCCTTAGCTACCCATGGCAGACCTCACTCTCCAGAGGTTCACTACCCATAGTGGGAAGAGGTACTGCTCTTACTTGTCGCAGCTCCCTTGTGCTGTGGGAGCTCCTTTCAGGTTTTGTGTCATGGGGCTGGTCCACAACCTCCACAGTTTAAAAACATCTTTCATATCAACCCTCATCTGTCTCTTCTCCAGACCTGAAATATCCCAGTTTACCTTTGGAAGAAAACAATAACAAAACCCAAACAGAAAGAAAAATCCAAACCCAAAACTCTACTCAAGCTCCCTAACAAAAACCAGAAATGAGCCTTTTATGCCTGTTCTGACACTTATCTCACAGTGGTTTTACAAATGTGCAATTTCCTTGATTTCATATAACAACTGCTGTTTTTCTCTTGTCTAAAAGAGAGAGCATTCAGAGATATTATTTTCACTAAGATAATTAACTAAATAGTTATATATGTAATTCAGCAGCAATTTTAATATCTTCTAGAAATATACAGTATCTCTTCGGGCATTCTCTTCATTTCATCCTAAAAACATAATAGTGTCATATTACATTAGGAAAAATACAGTGCAATTATTGACAAAGACTTCATAAGAGGGGATGATAACAATAATACCTGGGGGAAATTTCTGTTTCTCTAAGCACAGAGACATAAGACAATAAAATCAATGTGATACTCATTGGAACAAAATAGAGTAATTTTTTTACAACAGAGTCTGATCCTCATCAGAGTTTTCTTTCCTTTGTTTAAGATGGAAGTATGCTTAGGGGAAAAGCTGGATAAGATACTGGCTCTGGCCAAAATGTGTTTCAAAAAAAAAAAAAAGATTTCTAATCAGCTACAGATTTTCTACTGCATTCCCTGGAGCTGAGTAGGGGATTATAGATTGAGCCTGTTGTGTCCCTATAGCTTCATGAAGAATCTTTTTCCTTATTGTCAGTGCAGCTTTCCAACACAGATATGTATGAGTTACTTGTGGGAAGGGTGGAAATATAAATGCTTTTGCAGCTCTTAATAAATGTTAGGGGGAGAGTTACCACTTGGACTGATTCAGCATTTAATGTCTTCACAGTTAAGTAATCCTCAGAAAAGCTTGTGATGGAGGGAGTTAAGTTTTGCAATACTCACTCTACAGATGGAGAAACTCAGGACATAAGTAATCAAGGAAATTACTACAGAGTAAACTTGTCTGTGAATTATACTATGCCCTACTACTTGACAACTTCTGGACATCAGGCAAAAATTTTGAAGATACTTCGCTGTATAATCCGTTAGGAACCTCAGTCTCACTTTAGCAAATGACTTTTTCTATTTTACAGACTCTTTCCTATTTGTAATTTCAGTAAGAAGTAGACAGTCAGCTCTTTTTAAAATTTTAAAGCAGCTTACTTGTGCATTATTGTACTTATTACTGGTTTCTTTTCTACATATTTATCAATAAAATTCCTTCATGTCCATTGTATAGCTTGTCACAGGACTGAGAAATCTGTGGCAGAGGCAGCAGTATAATGTAGAATTTAGTGTCTAGTCCATCCTTCAGGCAATCACCTCCTGTATGCATTGCGCCTATGTTCAATTGTATTAGTATTATGAATCACCAATTTAAAATACAGTAGGTGAAGGAAAGTGTAATGAATGTTTATGGCACATGACAGATTATATTTTAACTTACACTCTTGCAAAGAAGTAGGGCAGTCATATTTCTCATTTCATTCTTTTCATTAGTCATTAATTGAACAGGCCACTAAATAACAAGTCATGAACATTCATAGCTTCAATGTTAACTGCCTTTTTCAGAAAGCAAACCTATTCCTGCTCTTTTTTCCTGTGTTTTGCACTTAAAAAGTCTGCTTTTCTTTACTACTGTTCAGTCAAGGGAATCTCATTTTGCATTTTTTCAGAAATGTACTCCTTTAAAAATTACCCTTTTAAGTGGGTTCCTGTCCATTGGCCCATTTGGAACCATTTGGGGCTATGGATTTTATGGTGCAATAGATTAATATTTGTGGTTGTTCCCTCCACCCCTTTTCTCAACAGCTACTCAAGACAGTAGCTAAATAGTTATTAATTATTCATGAGTTGTTCGTATGACCTACTTTTAATCTCTGTGTCTTGTATCAGGCACAGCTTCAACATGGAGAGGCAAGGGGCTGTTGTGAGCAGTCCAGCTGTAGTATTAATTACAATGCCTCTTGCAGCTGATTTCATGTTTAAATTTCAAGTCCACTTTGCCGTTGCACATAATTGAAAGAGACATATGTTAGGCCACATGTTTCAAAGATGGACATTAAAGGCAGGAGATATCAAACCCAAGCCAAAATTATTAATTAACAGTTCAAAGGGAAAGATAAACAGGAGAGAAAAGGTGCTCACTGGAAGAATTCAGGAGCCAGACACTAATACAGTCAGGAGCTACTAGACTAATAACTCAACAGCATTGTCATTGTGAAAATATTATTATCCGGTGAATTTATTTTCTCTCCAACTTGGAATCATGTTGAGAATTATCAATCTTCAGCTCACTCATTTTCCCTTTGAAAGCTGTCGTTCTTTCTTTACAGGAGTGGATTAGAAATAATCAAACAAAAGCAAGATCTGAACTTCTGACCTTTTGATGGTTGCATCCCAGTCAGGCTTTTCTGCTTCCACTTTCTCCCTCAGACTAGTTGGCAATCTTTTTTTTTTTTTTTTTTTTTTTTATGGTCCATCATTGAATAATCAGTGTTCCAATGTTGTTGAACTTAGTCTTTCAACAGATGAGCTTGCAGAAGAAAAATGTTGTCATAATGACATTTTAAAAATACCGCTGGCAATTGCTGATATGACAGTACTTGTTTTCCTTCTCCTTCCCAGATGGGCAGAAACTTGCCACTTTTTTTGCCTAAAAGTTTCCTACCACATGATGCTGACACAAATTACTTTTTTTTTTTTTTTTTTTTTTAAAAAAGGAAGTTTACATGCTGAATCTGTAATTTTTAACCCTTTTCCTATTCTGAAATAAAAATAAAATCAAGTTACAATCCACAGTTGTTGCTCTTCCTATAATATATGGCTTGCTCAGATTTTCCCGTTACATGAGTTTAAGTCAAAGGATGCTGGTACTGAAGTAGTAAGTGTCTCTGTATGTGTAGTAATGCTGTCTCCCCTCACAAAATGCTTTAATCCACCATATTTATTGATAATCAGTCTTCTATGTGGTGGAAAAAGCTATGTTTCAGATAAGAAAAGGTGTTCCACTTTCACTACAAGTGATCCCATAACTAGGCTATTGCCCAAGCCGTAAACATTTTTTCTGTAGCAGACATTTTCAGGAAGCATGGACAGTGCTCAGTGTGACACTACAATGCAAGAGTAGGTCCTATGCCATGGGACTTCTCCTAGAAGAACTCACCCCGTGGTTTGACTACCTAATACATATCAGGACGAAGTAACTCAGAAACCCTTTTTAGGGTTTCCTGTTGGCTTCCTTAGCCTGTGAGCTTTCATATGTACATATGTACATATATTCTCCAAAAGCTTTCTAGAGAGATCTAGGGGCTTTAAATCACCATGATCAGTCAGGTGCTTCACTCTTATGATCCCTGGCAACTAGCTAAGCATTGCAGATTTTTGTTTATGTGGCTTGGGTTCCTAACTGCTGTTATCACAAAAAAAAACTACTGTATATCTTTAGGCAGCTAAATGTTTCTTCAATTTTAGTGATGTTGTAAGCATGCTGCTTTATAAAATACCAGGCTTCTTTTTTAAGACTCCACATTTTCTGTAATTTGGGCTCCTGTATAGCTTCTCAAATGGTGTTCCTGAGAATTGAGTTAAGTCCTAAAACTAGTCACCAGTAGTTATTAGCTGAAAACCTGAGCAATGAACTTCAGGCTTTTATTGGAGAGCATTTGGTAAGTTAGTTTCCTCTTGGATACACTGTTACTTTAAACACAAATGTAAATAAAGAAATTGAGCATTAAACTGAGTGAGCTAGAAAGCTGGTACCACTCAGGAATAGCATGAGGTTACTTCTGTTTCCCCCTACGGGTAATCAGCACCTGAAACTGTGGCAAAGAATAGTCTAAAGGGGTATTTCAAAGGAGGAAAACATCACTCAGCAGATACTGATTAGACATGGTGACTAATTTGTCAGCAATAATTTGATAAAACAAATTTCCCAGTTTTCTTCTTTATAAACTGTCAATAAAGAAAAAGTTAAATTCTTCTATTGATTTGTCCAAAATGCCTTGGTATTTCCTCAGAGATTGCTTTTGGTCTTTCATGCTAAACTTATCATTCCTTTCCTACCATTCAAAAACTATGATGCATTGTTAGCCTTGGCCACACAAAACTTTCTGTCTTGTGTCATATATTTCATGGGCATAACATCTGACACAGGAATCCTGAAAAGAGAGCAAAACTTAACCTCTTTACTCCAGTTCCATTCTTAAAGGTCAGGGATCAGGGAAGAGACATCATTATGTGTATATCCCACTGTTTAGTTTTAAAGTTTATGTAGCTAGAAACAACAACAATATACTTTCATTTTGCAAATGGATAAAAAAGATCAAATGAGCTGTCTGGCCAAGTTTAATAAAGTCCCTAAATTGAATAGTGCTTTCAAAAAATGTGTGAGTTTATCACTCCTTTTTTGCAGATACTAAGCTTGTTTGCTAGACTTGACATGGATTGTAGGCAAAAAAAAAAACAACCCAAAAACCAAAAAAACAAAACCCAAACCTACGTGGATGGATGTGAAGCAAATACATTAAAACAACTGGAGCAACTCTCTGTGGAAAATGCATTGCTCAGCAATAAGGATAAGCCATCAATATTTCCAAGCTAGGAAGTGTTGGAGAAGAACCCACTTGGAAGAAAATCAAGCTAGAATACGCCCAATTACTGGTCCTTAAATGCTTCCAAGATTTTTTAGAAGGTTGCACTGCTTCATGCCGACAAGTGTTCCCTTTTGGCATCCCAGCCCTTCCCAGGCATACCAACAGCGTGTGTGCTGCAGCCTAAACTCATCAGTGGAGGGCAGCAGTCCAGCCTCCTCCTGGCAGCTCTGCTTCCCAATTGTCTTCATATTTATTTATTTGCCCAAGAGATAGCTCACATAGGCGCATCAGTAATGTTCATGCAGATATTTGAATTGATTTTGAAATAAAATTATCTGATAAAGTACAGGGGAAGGATTTGGATTAAGGACAATGAAATCATACTGTTTCATAAACATATTGTCATTATCTTCAACTTAGTGCTCTAAGTTGTGGCAATATGTCATAGTGAGACATTTTGTTCTTATTACAGCATGTACAGCATGTAGTAGGAATGTGATATGCAAACCAGACACAGGAAAGTTGGCTTGAAAGATCGTTGTCTTAAAATGTATAGCATTCTTTGTACAGTGAGATGAATCTAACTCTAAAGTGAACAATAATGCCATGGAGAGACACCAGCTCTGGCTGATAACCAGGCACCTGGTTTTATCAACAACATTTGCACAGGCAGGTTAGAATCAGAATCACCAGTAATACTGTCAACACTTAAGGGCCAATTTCTCAGTGTTGTCAGGGATGTGCTAATTGCCCTAACTGAGGCTGTGGCTGTTTACTCTCCCTCCACTGGTTTACTTTTATGTAAACTATCTCCACCCAAGTCAATGATGTCAATGTATGAAAAAGAATAAGAAAACCAGTCCCTAAATGGGACTGTTACTTTGCCTTATTTGAGTATTTAATCTTTCTGTCTCCCATCACAATAAACATAGCCTCTAAGCTCAAGCTATTTGACAATGTCCTTTAAAGGGCCAACAGTTTTAGGCAGGTCTCATTTATTGTTATTTTTTCAAGAAGCATTTTAATGCTGTTAAAATCAAAACTTATCTCTTCCTTGTTAGTTTCTCACTTTTTAAGCAGACAAGTCTCTCTTACAGTGATATTTACAATGGACACCTTGTTGCCACCACACATTTCATATATCAAATATTTATCTTATTATCTCAAGTCTCCTAACCCTTCCCTTTTGTCTTTCTCTTTATCATCAATAATACTGCAAGATCCGAAATGCCAGTGTCCTCTGTCTTCTCTTCTTGTCCATTGCATTTAAACACAAGGTCTTTCCAACATAAGCTTCTTCAGACCATTAAAAGCTCCTATGTCATCTTTATGTAACGGAAAGTACATTGATCTGTATTTCACTTCAGCTAAACACATAATTATAGGCAAATAACTTATGCAAACTGCAACTGTGAATTGAAAAATTTCCATCTGAATGTACACACTTATTTTAGGCAAATTTTAGAAAGACAGGGTCATTAGAATGGTCAGAATTAAATTAATGTTCAAATTTGAATTAATACTAATGGCAGTTTCCAGTGCTCTGTCTAGTATAACACACAACAGAGTTAAATTGTTTACAATGATTTCCCCATAGAGTATGATGACCCAAATGCTTTTGGAAAGATTAGAACAAACGGACTCAAATTTCTGTTTACCTCTGAGTCAGTACCTGCCAAGGTGCCTCTGTGGCAGAGTCCCTTGTTCTTGTTCTCTCTGGCCAATGTTCTCCCACATCAAATCCTTGTTTGTTCAAGAATTGGCCAGGTAAATGTGTAAGCTTGTGGAGACTCTGTTCTTCTTGGTAAATTTTGTATTTTTCTCCTGGAATCAGAAGAAAATACAGGTTGGAAGGACACTCAGGAGGTCTCTAGTCCAGTGTCCTGCCCAGGTAGCGTCATCTGTGAGGTCAGACCAGCTTGTCCATGATCTTATTGAGGGAGGACTGCAAAATCTCTGTGGATGGAGATGCACTACCCCTCCAGTAAGCCTTTTCCATTCTTACAGTGTTTTTTTTTCCCTTGTATCCAGTATAAACCTCTGCTATTTCAGTTTACGCCCATGTCTTTCCCTCTCTTGCCATGCACCTCTGTAAACAACCTGTCAGGTAACGCCATTTACCATGCACATTATGTAAAACTGAATATATTTTACTAGCAGAAAATTCTGTCAGGACAGAGAATTATAAGTTGCATTATGTGACCGACTTATGGTCTGACTTTGGAAATCAAGGAGACAGAGAAAGACGGAGAACTCAATAACTAACTGAAGATGGTTTCCCAGGGGAAGGAAGAGGCTAAGGGAGTAAATTTATACAAGATATATTTGCGGAAGTAGAAAATCTCAAACAAAAGGAGGACACTCTTCTTACACTACTTGCAGGCTAGTGAGGCCATCAGTTGATGACTATCTCTACTTCTGATGTGCACTGGAATAATTTTAAAAGAGACCTGATGAGATGGAGAAGGTTTGGAAAAGTAAATTGAACGATTCAAATATTGGAAAATTACTTCAAAATGAATTAATAATCCAAATGTATATATCAGAATAAGCAGAAATTTATTGGTTTGTTTGATTTATAAACATGTTCATAAAGATAAGATCTTAAGGTAGGCAATCACTAAAGGAGTAAAATGAAATAAATGATCCAGAAATTAGACATTGCAACATTTTCAGAGGTTTTGTTCTAAATTCTGGTGTGATATTTTTGATATATCAGTGAAAAGATCTGAATTCCATTCTAAAAATATTGTCATTAAGAGTATGTTGAAAAATAAATTTATACATGATTCTACACAATCAATTTAGACGTATTTTCTGATGCAATATGTTCTTTCTGCTATCAGTGTTTTGTCTTGCTGAAGTGACTAATAATCATCTCAATTTTCATTTCTTGTCCTGGGAGCTCTTGTTCCTTCTTTTTCTTTCTTTTTGGCAGAGGAAGTACACTGCAAGGTCAGACAACAGCTTATCTTGACTTGTAATAACCTCAGCAAAGGAGCTGAGATCAGACAGACCTGCAACTGTAATCAGCTTGGAGATGGCATTCATATACAAGGAAACACCTTTGCTTGTAGGCAAGGTTTCACAGGTGATGAGTTCTACCTCCACAGGAAATTTAAGCAGTGTAAGCCTCTGTAGTGTTAATGTGGACAGGTCAGTACCACTGGAAGGTGCTGGGACTATGACTATTATCTCAGATAGGATGAAGAACTTGTCTTCTGGAAGGCTGGCATTCTCTGCAGAGGGAGCCTGAACAAATAGTTTGGACCAAATGTGTAACACTGACATAGACATCTGTCTCAGGCTGAGCCATATTCCACAATGAAACAGCAAGTGAAAAAGTGGTATAAGAACAAGATCAAACAAAAAAATTATTGTCACAGAGAAATTATCTTCAATGAATTACGTGGTTATCCTTACAGAGTATAGTACATTCCTAAAGGTGGTCAGAAAATTTGGAATGGGCTTTGACAGGAAGCAAGCAAGCATATCTACCTTACCTTCACCTTTTTCTCCAGGTGTAAGGAACATTTCTCCACTTCAGGAAACAAAAGGATATAAACAAATAAAAATATATACATATATGTATGTGTGTACATGTATGCATATGTGTATGCACATATATATGCATTTTCCAATAAAGCATTCCATTCCAATGTTCACATTTTGCATGACTGGATAATGCATAGACATTAGGTGATACATGTGAACTAAAACCCACAGAAAATCAAATATATCCATTAAGACTTAATTTCAGGGGAAACTCATCTCATTTCAGGTTTCAAGTCTGTGACTCAGACTGGATTTATAGGAAAGGACTGTAATGGCCACAATCTTTCAAAATAACTCAAACCCATTTTCACAGTGCTGGGCTATGGTTCACAAATTTCTGACAAAATCAGGCAAATGTAGTGGCTTTAGATGGAGATCTGCTTTGAGGATTTGAAGTGAAACTTGAGAATCAGTTGTAAATAAAGTGTTGCTATAGTCTCTTTCAAGCAAGAGGTAAGGTTTTAAGCAGCTCTGACACTGATGGTGAAAATAATTCCATCTTATAGAGGACAATATTTTTCACTTGTGGCCATTGACAATAACTACATTCTCACAATGGTTAGATTTAGTACCTAGAGTAATAAAATTTCAGAAGTGTTCATAGACATTAGAAGAGACAGCAACAGCATCATTTCTACTGCCATAAACTATGCCTATGAACCTATAATAATTTAAGTTGCATTGAATAAGGGCAGTTTGACTTTTTTTTTTTTTATGATGAGCAATAAATATCTTGCAAATAGTGAAAAAACACTAATTTCATTGAAGAATGTTATTTATTAAGCTCTTGAACTATTTTAGTTATGAAATGTAGTTCTGTGGCTGATTAATTTGATTAAAAATGACAACAAAAAAACCTTGAAAAAGTTTAATAACTCCAGAACCAAAGAAAACAACAAAATTCAGCTCATTCGTCACTAATGAATAGCTGGTTCCTTCCTTCCTCTCAGCTGAAGAATAGATTTCAGTAACTAGAACCAGAGTGTCTTATTTCAATCCTAAACTACGTTGATATGCAGGTCTCAAAGCAAAAGCAGGAAACTACATGCCAGATGTAATTTTAGTATTATTCTATATAGCAAAAGGTTGATTATAAGTGGGAGTAAAACTAATGCTTTAATGAGCAGGAATAAAACTCATGTCCTCCAGTGTCATATTTGCAGGTGATAATATGATCCAGGTGCTCCTGGATCGTAGGTGTTACTAATTAGAACCAAAAAAAGACAGTATAAATTTGCAATCTTTGCTCACAGTCCTGAGAACTTTCCTAGTTTAAAACTTTTAACTGTCTACCTTGATATTCATATGGTATTTTGCATATAATAACAAAAAAATATCACTACTACCTTTCCAAACTAAGTGCATAGGCATATTGGAGAAGACATTTTTAATTCATTAAGATCAGTCGCAGAAGTGGCTATAAAGAAAATATGCTTGCATATCTGCTGGAGAAATATCACACATATATATGTGTATGTGTAGGTTTATATAAATATATACACAGGAGGAAAAGCTGACATGTTAAGTCAATGATTTTGTTTTACCAATAATTCTAATATTTATGAGTTTATGTGATATAGTCTAAAATGTCACTCATTATTTACCAGACTACATCCTGAAGTCTTTAATTAATTAATCTCCTACAAAAAACAATTGACTTGATGCCTAAAATAAATTTAAAAAGTAAAGTTCTAACTAAAATTAATTAATCAAACAAGCAGTGAATTAAAAGATGGGGCCATGATTTATCTCTAGTGAAATGGAAAACATAAAATTAAGTTTTCATGTAGAAGTGGATGTTACACCCACACTGATTTAGAATGCTTCCTGGATCCACCGCACACGTATTCACACGTACTGAATATCAGCACGTAACCACCCCATGCCTGTGTAAATGTGTAACTAGAACCCACTGAATGGGTATGTACAATGGCGTTTATTGAATTGTTTCAAATTTCCTATCAAGGCTTTGTTTCCTCTCCTCCTATCTGAGTGTTCAGATTTCTAGAAGTGGTTCTTTGATGTGTGCTCATAAACACGGAGGGATTTCCCCTCCCTTCTCTTTCTCTTCAATTCCTTCTTTGTGCTTGGAACAGTAATTCAACAACCAGCCATTGTCTTTGTTGTATTTACAACCACACTCCCCTCAAAGATGTACTTTATTTATTTATTTGGGCTGGGAGGGGACAAGATCCATGCAGGAGAAGCATTTTTAACATCCTTGCAGGCACGGCTCAAAGGAGAGCAGACCCTCCAATGGGGGATATTTTTCAGTCATTTTTTCTGTTCCCAAGCAGCCAATGCATCACAATAGTTATTTTCAGTTTAGCAGCATGCCTTTACAAGTGAGATTATAACTTTTGCAGAAAAAAAAAAAAAAAGAAAAAAGTCGTCTTTTTTTTTTTTTTTTTTTTTAATATTGCTTATTTCCAAACTGGTTTGGTAAGTCAGTTAAAAATTACTTCCATGCCCCTGTATATGTGCAAAATGTTCTCTAGCATTGGGAAACCTCTCTCCTCTGTTGCTGAAAGTTCCTATAAAGAATATAACCAAATCACACCTTTCCTCACAAAAACAAAAGGTCTGCCTTCCTCCACCCATCCAAATCTTAGCAGAGAAGACCTTAACAGGCCTCACAAATGGCTTTCCTTTTCAGACACTTCATGGAAGATTTATGACACTTCATGTGTCTCTTTTAAGGAGAAAAGTGTAGTGTTTTTACTGCTTTGTTACCATGAAGGTTTGAACTATAAGCTTCCTTATGTATTTTCCCTTCTTCGGCATGCAATACTCCAGCTGGCATGAGGTCTATGTTTTTTTTTAATCTAAAGCTCTTACCATGCCTGCCATTAAAAACATTAGCTACTCTGAAGTGATTACAATCCCACAGCTTCTCCTCCTCTGTAAAAATACTATGGCTACTGACATGAAGCACTGCATAGTTATCCTTTAGTGAGATCTACCGTCTCCTCTCTGCTGAAGAAATCACACCTTCTGTAAGAAATGGTGATGATTTTTAATTAAATATAAAAGACAAAACTCTCCCTAAGAAGCTTCCAGCCCAGGTCCAGCTGGTATGTGCTGCTCTGTGATTGTTCCCAGCTCTCCTCTGCTTTGCTCTGCTGTTCTGGATGAGCAATGGCTTAAAATAATTTTTTTCTTTCTCTCTGTAATTTATTTGTTAAAATTCTCCCTCCTTTCCCCTTCCTTGTTGGTGGATATTTTTAGGAGACAATAATGTGATATGTGGTTGTATGTAGTTTTGTATATGTATACAAAATATATATA
>NW_010294946.1:0-715 GCF_000700745.2 Antrostomus carolinensis
TCATGGTGGTTCTTGGGCAACCTTGAGGGCATTGGAGATGGTTGGGGTCCCTCACCACTGTCTCATCTTCTTGATGGCCCTTGGTCACCCTTGAGGTGGTGGGAGGTGGTTTTGAGGGGGTTCCTTTGGTCCTCGTGGTGGTTCTTGGTCAACCTTGAGGAGGTTGGAGATGGTTTGAGGTCCTCATCATTGTTCCCTGGTCCTCATGGTGGTTCTTGGTCAACCTTGAGGAGGTTGAGATGGTTTGAGGTCCTCATCATTGTTCCCTGGTCCTCATGGTGGTTCTTGGGCAACCTTGAGGGCACTGGAGATGGTTGGGGTTCCTCACGACCATCTCATCTCCTTCTTGATGGCCCTTGGTCACCCTTGAGAAGATTGAAGGTGGTTTGGGTCCCTCATCACTGTCCCTTGGTCCTCGTGGTGGTTCTTGGTCACCCTTGAGGACACTGGAGATGATTTGGGTCCCTCATGACCATCCCGTGTCCCTTGGTCACCCTTGAGGAGATGGAGCTTCTCCGAGTCCATCATCACCGTCCCCTGTCCCCTCTGATGTCCCTTGGCCACCCCTGGTGACACTGGAGCTGCTCTGGGTCCCTCGTGGTGGCCCTCGGTGGCCCTTGGGGACACTCACCTGGGTTGGTGTCACCATGAACCATCTCTGGTCCCTCCTGGTGGCCCCTGGGGGGTTGGGGACATCGTGGGGTCCCCAGACACT
>NW_010294947.1:0-206 GCF_000700745.2 Antrostomus carolinensis
CAAGTCCTTTTCCTCAGGGCTGCTCTCCAGCATATCATACCCCAGCCTGTATCAATAATAAGGATTGTCCTGTCTCAGGTGCAGGACCCTGTACTTGGCCTTGTTGAACTTCATGAGGTTCACCTGGCCCACTTCTCCAGCCTGTCCAGGTTTAGGTGAGTGGGGTGATGGTTACAGGGGAAGGTGTTAATGGGTACCCACAAACA
>NW_010294947.1:584-8778 GCF_000700745.2 Antrostomus carolinensis
TAAGTTACAGCTTTTCTAACCAGATGATGGGGTTTCCAC
This sequence comes from Antrostomus carolinensis, assembly GCF_000700745.2. Lineage (NCBI taxonomy): Eukaryota > Metazoa > Chordata > Aves > Caprimulgiformes > Caprimulgidae > Antrostomus > Antrostomus carolinensis. Next base: position 624 of record NW_010294947.1, read on the forward strand.
GTGTTTGCACTCTTCCTCTTCTGTCTCAGTTTTCTTTCTTTCCCAAATTTATTAGAAATTTGTGACTGATGTCTGGGAAGTTCCCTGGAGTAGGTCGAGTGGTGTCCAGAAGATGTTGTACAAGGCTCAGACGAGAACCTGCCCTCTAGGAAAGTGCAGGACTTACCAAATTGACTAACCACCACCAGAAGCCCTATAATTGTATATACAGTGACTCATTCTTTCTGACTCATGGCTTCTTCCTATGAAAAGTCGATATTTTTGAATATCTAGCAGATGGCACCATGGTTTAATTATATTTGATTCTTTCAAACAGTTTTTATTTTAAAATAGTGCTGTACAATTTTTATCAGCCCTGTGCGCAGAGTCCTGGTGTTTTCTCCACCACTGAAGTGTATTCTATGAACGTTTTAGAGAGCTACTGTATCACTTCCCAGAGAGATCATAGTTTCATAAAAGTTTATTTTTTTCATTTCATTCATAAAATCATTCAGATTTAGGTTTTTGTCTTATGTTCCATCACACTTTTTTTGCCAAAACTTAACGCTGAATGGCTGTTATGCAAACAAGGTGCTGTGTATTCTTCCTTCCCTTCTGTGAAACTAAAAAATACAAAACTTTATTAGCTTATCATACAAGTTTCTGAAATAATTGATGCATTTCCCACTTGAATGGAGATTATATTTTACAAAGAAGATGATAGACTACTATTGTTATTTAAAAAAACCAAAACCAAACACCACAACCTAAAAATAATTGCATCTCATGTCATTATCTTACTCAACTTAATAATTTCAAGCAAGGAAAGCATATTAATTTTAGCAGGGAAAATCAGAGGTGAAATGGGGTTATGGTTATATGGAAAGGTACAAGTAGGATTAGAAGAGCATTGTGAAAATGATCCTTATTGATGTCCCACTTCAACAAACTCTTGTCAAGAACTGTGTCTCATTTCTGAACAAGACTATTAAAGGGCTGGAACATCTTTCATATGAGGAAAGGCTGAGGGAGCTGGGCCTGTTCAGCCTGGAGAAAAGGCAACTCAGAGGGGATCTGATGAATGTTTATAAATATCTAAAGGGAGAGTGTCTGGAGGACGGGGCCAGACTCTTCTCATTGGCGCCCAACAATAGGACAAGAAGCAACCTAGGAAATTCCACCTGAACATGAGGAAGAACTTCTTTACTGTGAGCACTGGAACAGGCTGCCCAGACAGGTTGTGGAATCTCCCTCCCTGAAGTTATTAAAAAACCATCTGGACAAAATCCTGGTTCATGTGCTCCAAGAGTCCCTGCTTGAGCAGGGTGGTTGGACTAGATGTGACCTTCAGAGGTCCCTTCCAACCTCAACCATTCTGTGATCCTGTGATTTAACATCATGCAGGTTGAGCTGACTGAAATGTTAGTCTCCTTTACTAGGGCATCACTACTCCTTGCCAGGTAAGTGTTCTAGGAAAGGATGGATTTTCTACCACTTTTTAGCCTTCCTACTACACCTCCCTGAGCTGGTATTTCTGGACAAGTCAGGTGTCACTGCTGTGTGTGACCCATGTATTCTTTACAGTTTAATTTCAATACAGAATTTCACAGAATGGTGGGGGTTGGAAGGGACTTCAGGAGATCATCCAGTCCAACTCCTCTGCCAAAGCAGGTTCCTTACACAAGGCTGCACAGGAAAGTGTCCAGGTGGGTTTTGAACATCTCCAGAGATGGAGACTCCACACCCTCTCTGGGCAGCTTATTCCAGTGCTTATTCCAATTTGTTTCTCAATCCCGTAGGCTTCTGCTCCTGCTGTAGCTCAGGAGTCGTGGCTGGTCAGTCTGAGCTTAACACACTCCTCTAAGTTTCTGCCTGCAAACTGCACATCAGTTTTCTTCTCCAGAACTCCCACCTCGTTCGTTAGAACAAGGGCGGCACAGTTCCTCTAATTGCTTACTAGGGAACTGGTGAAAAGCAGCCTCGAGATCCGGTCGTTACTATTGTTACCATACATTAAAAACATCTTAAAAGGGTGATAAATAAATGGAGAGTGAATTTGAAATGTTTTGTGAAGGTTATTTGTGAAAATAACCACATTGATACATCAAAATCATAGAATCATAGAATGGTTAGGATTGGAAGGGACCTTAAAGCTCATCCAGTTCCAACCCCCCTGCCAGCAGCAGGGACACCTTCCACTAGACCAGGTTGCTCAAAGCCTCATCCAGCCTGGCCTTCAACACTTCCAGGGAGGGGGCATCTACAACTTCCTTGGGCAACCTGTTCCAGTGTCTGACCACCCTCACAGTGAAGAACTTCTTCCTAATATCTCATCTAAACCTCCCCTCTTTCAGCTTAAACCCATTTCCCCTTGTTTTGTCATTAACTGCCCTTATGAAAAGTCCTTCCCCAGCTTTCTTGTAGCCCCTTCAGGTACTGGGAGGCCGCTATAAGATCTCCCTGGAGCCTTCTCTTCTCCAGGCTGAACAGCCCCAACTCTCTCAGCCTGTCCTCACAGCAGAGCTGCTCCAGCCCTCGCATCATCCTGGTGGCCTCCTCTGGACTTGTTCTAACTGCTCCAGGTCTCTCTTGTGATGGGGGCTCCAGAACTGGACGCAGTATTCCAGGTGGGGCCTTACAAGAGCGAAATCCTAGAAATGTGAGAGCTGAAATGCTGGAATCTCAGAAGAGAAGTGGAGTTTCTGTAGATACTAACAGAAATCACAGCAAGTGCTGACCAAGGGTATGCAAAATTACTTTCCAATGTTTGAATTTTTAGATTCTCCATTTCTTCTAAGACTAACACTCTAGCAAGGATTTTTCTGATGACTGAGGATTTGATTATTTGAAACAAATCACCTATTCTTCTTTAAACTAGGATTCTGATCAGTATGTACCCATTAAAAAGAGATCTGATTAAAAACAAACAAACAAAAAAAAGATGCAGAACAAAAGCTTTGATCCAGCAAGATTTTGAATACTCTGGCTCAGTTCCACGTCACACAAACAACAAGCTGAGGTTTAATTGTATGAGTTGACTCTGATAGAATTGCTCATGTGTATAAAGTGCTTGGTGCTTAATTTTGTTCGTGCCAAGTGTTCAGCACCTATCAGGGTTAAAAACTTTGATCTTGTTCCTTTTAAAATAAGTAGGAGTTTAAAATCATGAAGTATATCAGTTTTCAGGAAAACCAAGGAGATTTGTTGGGTTTTTTCAATTTGCAATGGTAATGGAAACTATGAATGGAATAAAAGAGAAATAAAATGAATGGAATAAAAGAGAATTAAAATGAATGGAATAAAAGAGAATTAAAATGAATGGAATAAAAGAGAAATAAAATGAATGGAATAAAAGAGACAAAGTCAGGGCTGATTTAGAGTAGCTTATGAATTATTTACATTTAAAGGAGGTCTCTTTTTGGGTAGCAGACTGGTACTTTATGTATTTATTGAACAAGTGAGTTTGTGTGTTGAATTTTTGATTGCAAACCAACAGAGATCATTTACTTCTGAAATATCATCAGTATTTTCATCCAACTCACCTGAAAATGGAGGTGTTTGATTGAAAGAAAAATATCAGTTAGGTGAAATCAAGCTAAATATTGAAGAGATTCACACAGGTAATAAAATACTGTGTAAAGAGAGAGCATCTCAGTCATGTCCAGTTTAGAACACACGTTTGGTGTCCCAGCTGCTTATCCTGTGTCAAGTAATACTACTGGACCAGTGGAAAAATCAGAAATTATGATCAAAAACATTCTTGGGTTTGAAGCTTTTAAAGGATGTGAAAAGCCTTTCCAAAAATAAAATTGTATACAAAGAATATAGAAAGAAAAATACTTGAAAAGTTCATTTCTTTCAGTTTTTCCTCAACAAATTACCAAGGAGGAAGCTCACGTCGCTGGACGTGTAGAGTTGCGTTCATAAGTATCAGTTACATATTTTTTAAAAGTTATGTTCCTCTCTAGATTATAAAGTGGAAATTCTGCACATTTGCCACTTGGTGGTGCCAGATGGATTTACAAATCAGAGAGAGGAGCTAAGAGGAGGTGGTGAAGTTGTATCTGAGGAGTGTATACTGAAAGAGAAGTAAAATTTAGTTGGAAAACTTGGATTCTGTGATGGCACTGGTTTCTGAGCTCCAGATCTCGAGTCCCTCTCTGTCCCTTCAGTACAAAAGAGAGGAAGTTAAGAGCAAAGGTACATCTGTGAGGACAAAGTGTCTGGAACATTTCTCTCATAACATGCACCCAGCCAAAAATAATTTGGATTCAGTGATATTCCAAGGATGGCTTTGGGGTTTCTGGAGGCAGCTGCAGGTGAGCTGTGTGTTATAGGTGTTTGACTCCTGTAGTTCCTGTCCAGTTGTTTTAATACTGCCAAAATTTTTACATATTCATCATTACATTCTGTTTCCTTGAGGTTAAGGAGGAGCAATGATCATCTTGAATGTAAAACTAAACAAAAAGATCTGTGTGATTAAATCAACCTTCCTCCCTCTCTGAGTTGCAGGGCTGCTCTTCAGCTGACTTGAGTTACTATGTTTTATTAAGATTTATTAATTTATCACAGTGTTATCAGTGTTTAGCATTGAAATATATTTGCACCAGTCTTCATAACTGCTTTTTTTTTCTCCTTTTTTTTTTTTTTTCTCTCTCTCAATACTGCAGTTCCAAAAGAATTGGTGGAGCTTCACTTGAAACTGATGAGAAAGATTGGGAAGTCTGTCACAGCAGACAGATGGGAAAAATATTTGATCAAGGTACAATATGCACGTGGTATTATTCTGCAATGCTTGGAATATGGTTATGATGAGCTGTGGTGTCAGCAATCCCTGGTATGAATTATAGTGGTTGTGTTGTGGCCAACATCGATGTGCATGACCAGACTTTAGTTGCATAAAATTCCAGTTTAACTTGCAGTCTGCCCAGGCTTGTGAAAAGAAACAAAAAAAAACAACAAAAAAACCCCCCAAACCAACCAAAAAACCAAAACCAAACCAATACTCTGAAAATAAACAATATCTTCTGCACACAACACCGTGTACACCTTCATACCTGGTATAAAATACTTTTTTTGAGCATTAAGACCTTAAATAAAGAAGGAGGTTTAGTACCCTGCAAACAGGCTAAATTGGGTGGGGAGATTTACACAGTAATAATTCATTTGTATATCGTTGGTCTGGATGTGATTTAATTATTGTGCTTTGGTTGAGATTCACACAGGGCCTAACCACATGGAGTTTTTGTACCATGTGTTAATAATAAATGAAGGTATTGCAGTGATTTGTAGCTGCACGCTCAGAATGACACAGCTAAGATGAAAATGCAGTTATGCCTCAGTGAAAATGTTGCATCCCATTGTTTACCTAATTCTCTATTGGTATTTTAATTGTGGCTATGCCATTGCTGGCACCTTACAAGCAAATAGTTTTCAGTTTAAAGAATTTACACTGCCTCAGAAAACAAAAATATACAGATATTCAAAATTAATAGGTTACAATTTCCCATCTGAATATGTTCCAAGTGTTTTTTAATCCACAAAAATATAGTCTTGGTATTGTGATCACATCTTACTTAAAAATACAGCACTGTGGTAATTGCAAAGATACAAATAATGGTATTTGGCAAATCCAGGTGCTGTTTGCCCCCTGAAGTGCTGTCTACAAGCTTTAGAGAGACAGGGATTTGGCTTCAGTTTTGTATAGTTTTAAGATGATGATGTTTTCAGGACTGAGAGTATGTCAGGAAATAACCTGCTGAAGGACCTTAGGTTAACTCTGACCTCTTAACCAGTTGTAAAGTATTTATGATGATGTTTTAAAATAATAATGTAATAATTTATGTAACTTTTGTGTCCTTTGTATATTAACAAGTACTGTGGTTACTGAATTGTGTTAAATTCCTTAATTTACCAAAAAGCCATTGCAGCAAGCTGAGAAAACCCAACTCTGACTAGTGAACTTATGTTCACCCACTGAAACCACTTACCACTTGTGTGGTAAGCAGAAAGCAGAGGGAGAAAACAAGTTTATGAGGGAGTAGTTTGGAAATTCTTCCTTCAGCAGACACTGAATGGATGGAAAAGTGGTGAGGAAACCCTTGCACATACTCTTGTCAGGACCAAGTAAGCAGTAATAAATTCTACTTCATTTAACAGTCTCCAGAGCTAACCTGAAGCTTGTTCTAGCCAGTGGTTCAAAGGAACCCTGAAGAACAAAGGAATTTGGATATAACTAATTAGAGAGTTATGCTAATATTGTCCCCATTTCAAAAGGGTATAATTAATTTAGGAAGACAACGAAGAGTATTGGGAAATGCCATAAAAGCCAGGAAAAACTGAAAAGGTGTGGGACTGTTGAGAGCATTCTTGCAGTATTGTTTGACATATTATTGATATAATCTAAGAGGCATTTTTTGTTAAAGGAATTTAACTCAGTTGCTGGATAACTGGGTTTGCTTTATTGACAACTCAGAGCTGGGCCATCACCTCAGTGAATGGCAAAGATATAACAGAAATCAAGCTCTATATATCCTAAATTTAACATTATGCAGTCGGTATTCTTCTCAAAGTTCTTGGTGTTTTCGCATGAACCCTCAGTTCCAAATGTCTCCTTAATTTAAAATCCTATAAAAAGTCCATAGTGATTCTTCAAACGTCTCAGTTCCTCTGCAGAAGTTGCAGTTCACTGGTCTCACTCTGGTCACTGTATTCACTGATCTTCTTGAATAATCTTCTGTCTGCTCACTTTTGCACTTCTAAGAAAAACTCACATAATGACATTTAACTTATGCTTCTAAATTCTATTCTTCTTGTTGATTCAGCTGGGTTGGGTTTAAACCAACCATGGAGAGGGGTCTAACTATTATTCTATTATTTCATAGCACCTGTTTCTAATTTTTCATCTTAACCATAATGAAGAAAGGTTCTCCAGCCTACAAGAAAGCTGGGGAAGGACTTTTCATAAGGGCAATTGATGACAAAACAAGGGGAAATGGGTTTAAGCTGAAAGAGGGGAGGTTTAGATTAGATATTAGGAAGAAGTTCTTCACTGTGAGGGTGGTCAGGCACTGGAACAGGTTGCCCAGAGAAGCTGTGGCTGCTCCTCCCTGGAAGTGTTGAAGGCCAGGCTGGATGAGGCTTTGAGCAACCTGGTCTAGTGGAAGGTGTCCCTGCTGCTGGCAGGGGGGTTGGAACTGGATGAGCTTTAAGGTCCCTTCCAACCCAAACCATTCTATGATTCTATAACACTTCTATTAATCAATCTCATTTTACCTATAAACATTCTCTTAGAGGGTCTTTCCCTTTTACAGTGTTGACCTGTTTTTCCTTTGTTAGAAGCTGCTAACATGTTGCTTTGATAAAACAGGATTTGGTACACTCTAGATGTGACCATTTTCTTTTCTTATTTAGGAGGAAACCTGAAGTGGAGGATATTCAAACTTACATAGTGTTAATATTTCTGCATGTACATATTATTAATGTTTTGTTTATATACCAACTGTTTATAAGATGTGCTTTATTTGAATGCCGTGCTTATAAACAGCATCATAAAAAGTTGTCTCTAAGCTGTGGCAGATTAATATATTTTGGGATAGGAATTGAAGGTGGCAGTTGAGAGTTCTTTCCCTTCCCTCTTCTGATGGTGAACCACCCAGGTTGTCTCACCAGCGTACACACTAGTCCTGTTTGCAAGCAAATGGCTGTAGGGGGGCTCCAGGGTGTCTGACTTTTCTCCTTTATGCAACCAAAGACATGCTCATGTATGACCAAGGTAAAGAAACAGCTTGTCCTAAATGTTTTATCAACTGAGACAAACTGTCCAGCTGAGCCATTTTCTGAGAAATGTGTAACTGAGTGAATTCAGACTGCGCTGTCTCCTGGCAAAATGCTTTCCTTGACTGTTGTCAAACACCTTTTGTGTTTTTATACAGATAAAATTTCTCTGGACTTGTCCATCTGAAAGCTTCAGCCCTGAAATTGGCACCTTCTGAACACACTGTCTTTTCTGCCCCGATTATTAGAATTCAGGTGTCTGTAGTCTCACCCAAGCAGACTCCTCTGCTGTGTATGTCACCTCCTGTTTCTGTTCTTTAGAATGAACATTTGGAACATGATAATAGTGTTGGATGCCATTGGAGCTGCTTTGGAAATCATAGAATGGTTTGGGTTGGAA
>NW_010294948.1:0-285 GCF_000700745.2 Antrostomus carolinensis
CCAAGCAGCAGGGACCCCCCATAGGGCAGTGTGGGTACCCCCAAAAAATCAGGGTATTCTCATGCACAAAGCCCTCCCCACTCTGGGCATGGGGAAAGCAGATCTCCAGAGCATGGTGAACGGTGGCAAAACTGGGGTTCCCCATAGTCACTGTGGGTTTGGGTCTCCTCATGGGCTCTGTGGGTTTGGGGTTCCTCCTGGGCGCTGTGGGTTTGGGGTTCCTCATGGGCTCTGTGGGTTTTGGGATTCCTCATGGATACTATGGGTTTGGGGTTCCCCACAGGC
>NW_010294948.1:412-1309 GCF_000700745.2 Antrostomus carolinensis
ACTGTGGGTTTGGGGTTCCCCATAGGCTCTGTGGGTTTGGAACTCCTCATGGGCTCTGTGGGTTTTGGGGTTCCTCCTGGGCCCTGGGGTTGATCACCTGGGGCTGGCGTGTGCCCGTTGGTGTGTGCCCATCCCTACAAACCATGGGGCACAGTCCTCTGACATCCCTTGAGAGCGACTTTCCCCTTGGGTGACAGCACTGCTTGAGGGGGGTACACGCACCCCATGAGCTGCAGAGGGTCGAGCCCCTTCCCTCAAGCAGATCCAGCCCTCACCCTTATTTTAGAAATAAACAGGAGAAAAAAGCTTCATTGAAAGGCTGCGGTTGGACCCGGAGCTCAGCGCGGCGGTGGCTCAGCAACGCTGGGCGTAGGCAACCTTAAATCAGCCTTAATCCCCACCGTAGCCCCACGTTTGGGCACGCAACCTGGGTTCAAGTTAAACCAGTGGAACATCTGTGCTCGCACAAGACCTAATTAGCGCTCGTAACGTTTTTTTTCCCCCCTTGAGGGCCTGCACCTCAATAATTTTGCATTCCTGAGCAATCCCGGGGCAACCAACGTGGTGCTGGAGGAGGCGGGATATGCTGGGAGAGCTGAGTTCTGCCTTGGAGCACCCAGCAAACGCTTTGGGCCCTTTGCCGGGGGAATTCCTCCCTGTCCTTGCAGAGCTGCTATCCAAAATGTGCGCCCATAAAATCCTGGAGAAAAAGTCCTGGAGAAAAGGAGGCTGAGGGGAGACCTTCTGGCTCTGTCCAAGTCCCTGAAAGGAGGGTGCAGAGAGGTGGGGTCGGTCTCTTCTCCCAGGTAACTAGTGATAAAATGAGAGGAAATGGCCTCAAGTTGCACCAGGGGAGGTTTAGGTTGGATCTGAGGAAAAACTTCTTCACCCAAAGGG
>NW_010294948.1:1491-9874 GCF_000700745.2 Antrostomus carolinensis
TTGATGATCTTAAAGGTCTTTTCCAACCATTGTGATTCCGTGATTCTGTGGATGACTTCAGAGCTGCCAGCATTGGACACAATAAAGTCTCTGCCTCCATTTAGTAGTTTGCAGCACAGAAGGCACCAACCTGCTCCTGTGCTTTGCAGGAAAGGGACCTGGGCTGGTGACTCCTTGTTCACCTTCAGTGATGGGATCCTTGGAATTTTCCTGGGGAGTTAAACGAGGTTATTCCTTCTTTACATAAAAGACTCCAGGGCTGGGGACTCTCATGACAAGAGCAAACCTGGTATCTATCTCAAAGCAAGCTCAGGCATCTTCCATTTCTTGGCTCCACAGCTTGCCCACTACAGAAGGTGAGAATAAACACGTGGCTTTTAGCTGGTGCCCGGCTCTCCCCCTCCAGCAAATGAAAAGCAGACGGCGCTGACCGCATCGGGTGTAGGTGACTGCTGAAGAGCTTGAAAAATAGATGGTGGTGCAGACAGCAGACAGTGCTTCCAGTGGGCTGGGATGCAAAACTGCTATTGAGACATAATAGCCTTTGAAAACAGGTTTTCTGAGCTTGGAAGGAATCTTTGACCATCTGGATTTGGACTCCTGAAAGGAAATCAGCCTTCCTGCCTCCGGGAACCTGTTGTTAATGGGGCAATTTGTGCTCTCAGATATGCTGAGAATTTGCAGCCTCCTTGAGCTTGGGCTGAAATAAGGAAAGGCAGAATTTTCCAGCCCAGGCATTTGCCATTGAGGGAACCAGCCAAAATCTGTTTGAAAAAACGTGCTTCCCATCCAGTGGCAGCCTGCAATTACAGAGCTGGTACTTACAGCTCCTGCCTGGTGTGTTTCCATTCCAGTGAGAGCAACCATAAACACGGAGGCCAACATCATCCCCTTCCATTTTACATTTAAGGAAAAGCACATGGAGGAAAAGCCAAAAGCCTGGCGGGAGCAGGAGCAGGACCATCTCCTCTGAGTGAGCAGCTGGACCCTGCTCGTGCCAACACGTCCCCACAAACCAGAGCAAGTGAAAAATCCTTCTGTGTTCAGTGTTGGGCCCCTCAATACAGGAAAGATGTTGAGGTGCTGGAGCGTGTCCAGAGAAGGACAACGGAGCTGGGGAAGGGTCTGGAGCACAAGTGTGCTGAGTTCCCTTGTGGCTGAGGGAACTGGGGGTGTTGAGCCTGGAGAAAAGGAGGCTGAGGGGAGACCTTGTGTCTCTGTCCAAGTCCCTGCAAGGAGGGTGGAGAGAGGTGGGGTCAGTCTCTTCTCCCAGGTAACAAGCAACAGAATGAGAAGAAATGGCCTCAAGTTGCACCAGAGGAGGTTTAGGTTGGATCTGAGGAAAAACTTCACCCAAAGGGTTGTCAAGCATTGAACAGGCTGCCCAGGGAGGTGGTGGAGTCACCTTCCCTGGTGGGATTTAACAGACGGGCAGACGAGGTGCTGAGGGACATGGTTTAGAGGTGGAATTGGCAGTGTTGGGTTTATGGTTGGACTTATTGGTCTTAAAGGTTTTTTCCAACCACTGTGATTCTGTGATTATTTTGGGGTTGCACAAGCCCATGGGTGGGGCTGATCTAAACCTGCTCTGAAAACACTTTCACGTGTCCCTGCTCCCCTGGATCCTGCTTCTGCTCTGCTCACTGGTGTCACCCTTCATGCTCCATCCCATTTGCCACAGGGCCACCTGCTCTCCCCATCCTGCTGTTGGGAGACATGAGGCTTTGCCATCCCTGGAGAGGTGACAGGGGTGTCCCCACACTCTGTGCTCCTGTACCCAGAAGAGATGGCAGAAGCGTCCGAGGCTTGAGCCAGCAAAGCTCCCCGCTCATCTCCTACACGAGCTGCAGGAAGGGACCTCCCAGGATTATCCGGGGCTCCTGCTGCTGCAGCCACAGGGGTGGCAATGGGGTCAGGCTGCTTCTCGTTTGGCTCTTGGCAGGGGCTCACAGCCGAGCTCCGAGGGAGACACCGGATCCTGCTGGCAAGTCTCTGCAGGACCACTCGGCTGCTCTGTGCTTGTGCCTTTGGCCTCCTCGTTCTCCTCAGATGATGGCTGGATATTCATTTATTCCTTTTTATTCACCTAAAACCAGCTCCGGCCACATACATGGGGCCAGCTCCATGCTGGGCATGTGGCTATGGGGAGCACATGGGCTGTCACGGTCAGGATGGAGCTGGGAGAGGTCACACTCCGAGCTCTGGATGCGGGATGGATGCACGGAGCGATGCTCCTCACCTCTCTCCCCTCTGTGCCAACACGTTGCACTCAATGACTCTCACACACAGACCAGGAGAAGAGCGGGAGCCCCATCCCAGCCTGAGAAACATCTTTCAGCTGCTTCAGAAAAGGAGTAAAGACTCTCACAAATGACCAGCAGCATTGGAACCACAATCAGGGAACTAAACCCCATGGGGAGCTCCACTGTGATGGGACTCGCAGCCCTTATCCATATTTTTTTACCTCTTCGCTTGTTCAAATGCTTCTCTGCTGGGTGCTCTGTAAGCGAAGCAGACAGCAGTGCCTGCCCTAAAAGAGACCAGCAGCAACATAAAATAAATAACCCCAAAATAGAAAAGATCAGTCCACTAGGTTCTTCTGCAAAAACCAAGCTTAACTGATGGTTTCCCTTTAAAACCAGTACGAAACTCCTTAATAATTTGCCTTTAATATCTCCCAGGCTGGGAACTTGTAGGTGGAGTTTTAGCCCAAAATGAATTGAATCAGCCAAGTTGTATCAGCCAAGTTACAAACCCATCAAAACCCGAGGCCAGATCCTGATCTCATCCCCGTGGGTATAAATCCAACGTCGCTGCGTTGGAATCAACGGAGAAGATTTTTGTCACGGTGCCGGGTAGCAGAGAGCAGGATTGGACCCCCAGGGTTTCTAATGGAAACACTGACTGACTCTTAAGCACAAGGCAGAGCTGGGCGTCTGTAAAATCTCTCCATTCAAGGGCTAAATATAGGGAGAGCCAGCGCCAGCGATTCGACGTTCAGTGCTTGGGGATAAATAAAACCCCGATCGCTGCCGCGGGAGAAGCTTTGTTGGGAATGCCAGGGGCTGACAGAGGGTCCCTGCTTCCCTGAGCTCCCCTCCCATGGGACAGGGCAGGAGACCCACAGGGTCTGGTGGAGATGCTCCCGGGTGATGCCTGCAGCCGTGTGGGGCTGGGCAAAAGAATTTTGAGGGTTTTTTCTGCCTTTTCTTCCCATTTTCTCTCTCTGTTCAGCCCTGAGTGCTGCTGAGCTTCAGCACCCATGGGTGCCTGTTTGCAGCCTGGGTGCTGCTGGTGGGAAGGGTCCCATTGTGACCACACCAGTTCCTCTCTCTGCCTTTTACCAGCTTTGCCTCACTTGGTTTTGGCTTTTCCTTTGCTCCAGGGCAGCTGCCCATGGCTTTGCATCCCCAGAAAAACCCCATTGCTAATAAACCTATTGCCATGCTATTGCTAATAAACCTCTCCTAGACCATTTCTGCTCTTAATTACTCTAATAGTTAATTTCTAATGAGACAGCTACTTCATTGAGAGAAGGGGGCTGGAAATAAAAAATCAAAATAGAAGAGGAGGGATTTGGGCCCGGTTTTGTTTTACAAATGTAATTAGGAGACAAAATTGTTTGCTCACCTAAGGAATTTGTCACCGAGCTGCCTGTGAGCTGACAGACACGCTGGCTTTTCCCTGGGAGCCCTGTGACTGACAGCACTTTGCCTTTCCCCACCCCTATATGTTCCCATGTGGAGCTGGGGCTACAACAGGCTCTAAATCTATTAGTGCCTGTTATTAAACCCCCTAATATTTGTAATAGCTGAGGAGAAGCCTCTGAGCTGCTGCTGCCCAAGCACCTGTGGGCAAGGTGGGGGGAATGCTGTGTCGCAGGGATGCGATGAAGCCTCAGCAGAGCTGCTGGCATGATGGAGCTCCTTCCTTCTCCATGGAGCAACCCACCAAAGCACCCTGGGGTTAGGGCAATGGAAATGCCCCCCACTTCTGATCCAGAGGACCCCCCATCCCTTACAGAGGGATTCAGAGGGAAATAGTGAGATCTTCAGCTCCATCTCAAAATGAACATTTTTCCCTTCAGTTCCGACCTCGTTTCATTCCTCACATCAAGGAGGAACCTTGTACTCGGTGTTTGCATCACGGTAACACCTCCGGGACCTTAGTGGGACTGAGGAAAGTCCCTGCTGCCGGGAGTGACAACGCGGTGGGAAGTGCTGAAAGAGAGGAGAGAGAAGTGACAGCGCGGGAGAGCCGCTCTCCCATCGCTCACAAGCTGTCAGGCCCAGAGCTGGGGAGGCGGAGGAGCACCCGGGCTCCTGAGTCCTGCTTTGGTGCCTTCCTTCCAGAAATGGGGGGAAAAAACCAGGCTGGTGCTGGAGGCATCTCCCCCAGGGCTGGAGAAGATGATGGTCCCAGCCTGGACGCTGCGGTACCTGGTATGATGATGCTGCAGAGGCCATGTGGATGCAGCAGGGATGGGGACACGGCTGCAAAAGCTGGGTAACCCCAGAGATCCCTTTCTGGGGGGCATTTGTACCCTCTTGCTGCTCTTTCATAATGTCCTACAGTCAGGAGCAGCCCTCTGAAAGGAAAGTGCTTCCGTCCAGCTCAGCTCACCCTGCTACTCCCAAAAACCTGCTTTTGCAGCCCAAAGTACCTGTGAAAGCTCAGGGAGAGCAGTCACAGGTCACTGTGCAGACCAGAGCCTGGGCAGGGCTGGCTTTGTCCCAGCAAAGCCACCCTGAGCCTGCAGATGTTCTCCTCCTCCACTCCCACATCCTTTGCTGGACAACATCAAGCTCCACCATTCCATTACCAAAAAGGTTGAGCCTCCCCTAACTCTACATCACGCTGCTCACTGGGCTCCTGGGCAATAGAATTAAATGGCATCACTGGTATTTTGCTGGTGTCGATGCCACAGGGCAAAGCTGGGGTGAGCCCAGCGCCTACAACACACACAGCATCAGAGAGAGAGGTGGCAAAAGTGGGTTGAAAAAAAGTAGAAGATGAAAAGGTGACCTCTTCCCAAAAATGGAGAAAGAGGGAGAAGAGAGAACCATCAACACCGCCAACTACGTCCACAGGAAAACAAAAAGAAAGGAGTATTTTATTTGAATAATAACCATCAATAATACATTGCTAAGAAGCTGCAGATGACTGCAATTAAAAAAAAAAAAAAAAAAAAGCATTGCACTCCCTGAGCAAAATCTAAATTATTCCTCACAGCTTCTCCACTCGCTGAGTTATATTAAAATGAAGCGATTCCTGGTGCGGCATGGCTCAGCAGAGCTGGGGAGCCCGGGTGGAAGGCATAAAAGAAGGAAAAAAAAGGCTAGAAGAAAGAAGAAGAGCCCTAATGTAGGGGGTTATAAATATTTTACAGCTGAGGAGGAGTGGGGAGCCATGGATATAGATGCAATTGCGGGCGTCCATGGTGGGAGGGAGGAATTAATCACATCAAGGGACAAGAAAGTTTTCTTGAGGAGCACATGCCCACACCCACATCCAAAACAGCTCCAGAGGGTCCCCGGGTGCTGGGGACAGGCAGTTTCAGGTTTGGTCCAGAGGGTGCAAATGTGATTTGGTGATGGTGACCTACCTCTGCCAGGTGCTGTGGGCAGCGTGCTGGGTCCAGGATCAGCACTGTCAGTTCCTCAGGAAACACAAAGTACAAATATTTAATGGGAAAACCCCAAGAAACCCTCCAGAATGGGTTGGAAATGCTCCTGGCTGGGATGATGCGTCACAGCCCAAGTGTCATGCAGGTCCTGTCTCCCACAGCCCTGGGAGCAGCCCCATGCATGGGCTCTCTGCTGTGGGTGCTGGTCTGGGGGCTCCAACACAACCCACCTCCACACTGCATCCCATCAACTCTTCTCCCAGCTGCTGGTGGGCAGGATGCTGGTGCAGGAGAGGCCGTGGGAGCAGGATAAAGCTGCTGCACCTCGTACCCTGACATTCACAAAACCAACACACAGAGCAAACACCCTCCTACCGCTACCCAAACACCAGCTCTGCCAGCCGAAGAGGAGCAAACAGACCCAGGCGCTGGGCTTCCTGCATCTCATCAACTCTTCTCCCAGCTGCTGGTGGGCAGGATGCTGGTGCAGGAGAGGCCGTGGGAGCAGGATAAAGCTGCTGCACCTCGTACCCTGACATTCACAAAACCAACACACAGAGCAAACACCCTCCTACCGCTACCCAAACACCAGCTCTGCCAGCCGAAGAGGAGCAAACAGACCCAGGCGCTGGGCTTCCTGCATCTCACCCCATCCCTCACCTCCTGCCCCTCTTTGGTGGGAAGGGAGCAGGGACCCAGCCCTCCAGCAAATGTCACCCTCGATGGCTGCACCAAGATGGGGACAGCAAATCTGCTGTCTCCCTGGCAGAGGGCAACCGTTTGCCCCGAGATGGCTCGGTCTCCTCCCCAGGAGAGCATCAGCAGAGCTGGAGCTGAGGGAGGTCGTGGCAGTTTGTGCAGCTGGGGCCGTTCTCCATCCTCCATGAACGGCTCCATCCCTGGAGCTGAGCGAAGGCAGCGTGGGAGGCTGTGGCTTATCAGAGACCAGTGTGTGGCAGGACCAAGGGAAACTTCCTGAGACCAAAATGTTTCCTCTCTCCCTTGCAGCTCTCAGCTGGCGCTTCCCAGCCACCCCAGGCACTTCACAGCACTGGGGACATCCCCATCCCCTCTGCCTCCTTCCACCCTGGGCTGAGCAGAGGGACAATCCAGCAGGTAGCGTGGGACCCCCATTCCCAGCTCCAAGTCTGGTCTCTATCTGCCATGTATCATCCCAGTCTGGTCCTGGAGTGCTGCTGGAAGCCACTGGCCTCAGCTCTCCCTCCTTCAGTATCCCCATCTACACTGATTAAAAAAGCTCAGTGGCACCTGCTGGGAGGCTCTGCAGGTATTAAAACCTCGGCGCCTCAGAGTGCCTCTTTAAAAATTAAAGCCTCAGTGAGAAAGAAATGAGTCATGACAGGGAGAGATGAAGCTCATGGCATCTGCAAATCACTGAAGAAAGGAGAGCCAGCAGCAGGGCTGGGGCTGGCTGGAGCCCTGACCATCTCTGATGTACCAGGGAAAAGGGTGGAGATTAAATGGAAAGCAGACAAGGAACAGGACACCCGATGGGGCGTGCTGGGGGAGCTGGATATTTGGGTGACAGACACTGTATGGGTGAGGACACCTTCCCTCACCCTGTCTCCTTTGTCCCCACCATGCTGAGAGCAAACCTTGTCTCTACAGCCCTGCAGACATCAAGTCCCAGCTCAGCATCCAGGCACACCAGACTGGGAAAGACAGATCCCTGCCTTGTCTGGAATGGTGACGGGGACCTCCCACCCACCTGTTGTGCAAGACACTGCCCTGACACACGGTATCAGTGATGGCCAGGCTCCAAATGCCTCACCTGGATCACAGAATCATTCGTAAGGTTGGAAAAGACCTCTAAGATCATCCAGTCCAACTCTCAACTCATCACCACCATGCCCACTAAACCGTATCCATGAGTGCTACATCTACACGGTTCTTGAACACCTCCAGGGGTGGCAAGTCCTCCACTTCCCTGGGCAGCTTGTTCCAGTGTCTGACCACTCTTTTGGAGAAGAAATTCTTCCTAATATCCAACCTGAACCTCCCCTGGTGCAACTTGAGGCCATTAGCCCTTGTCCTATCACTGGTTACCTGGGAAAAGAGACCAACCCTCCACCTCACTACACTCACCTTCCAGGTAGTTGTAGAGAACAAGGTCTCTGCTCAGCCTCCTCTTCTCCAGACTGACCAGACATCCTCACCTGATGCTGAGCTCCATCCCCAGACACCCATGTGAGTGAACAGCGTGATCAGGGTGACACCCCAGCCTTAACACCAGGGTCCCCAAAAGATACCAGAGGCTCTGCTCCCCCTAAACCAGACCCCACCTCCTCCCCACCAACACTTTCTTCTCAGTGTGAGACCCCACAACACAACCAGCCCCTGGGGCAGAAGCTGGGGTGCAGAATTACCTCCAATCCCAAACAGCAACAAACCTCACACTCGTGATCTAACACTAATAGATGAGCTGGGACAGGTTGTGCTGCAAATATGGCACAGATCTCTGTCTTCTGCAAGACGTGCACGAGTCTCACAGCAGCGGTGACGCCAGCAACTTATTTCCCCGCTGACTGTTGAGACGACTGATCCGCTCCTCAGCTGTGACGTGAGAACCTGCCCTTAATTTCCAGTGACACCAATATGTTTTCTTCCTTCCTTCCCTCTTTTCTCTGCCAGCCCCAGTTTGTTCCATGTGGGACATGACAAGCGGTGATGAAGCACCCTGAGTGATGCTGGGAGGCTCAAAGGCTGGCACAGCCCAAGCTCCTGAGGAGCAATCAG
>NW_010294949.1:0-1066 GCF_000700745.2 Antrostomus carolinensis
TTTGGGGGGTTTTGGGGCCGCAGGGGGGGAGCTGCTCCCCGACGTCTCCACCCGCGTCTCCGAGGGCTCCCACCCCAAACTCAGCTCCACCGAGGCCACCGTCCGGTGAGCACCAGTACACACCAGTATGGCCCAGTACTGACCAGTACCAGCCACTCTAGCCCAGTATGGACCAGTATGGCCCAGTATAAACCAGTACAGCCCCAGATACACCATCACTGACCAGTATGAGCCAGTACAGACAAACACAGGTTATTACAGCACAGTACAGACCAGTATGGCCCAGTATAGTAGGCCAGTATGGCCCAGTATAGAGCAGTATGGACCAGTATACACTATAACCAACCAATGTGGGCTAGCACTAACCAGTATGGACCACTATAAACCAGTATGACCCTGTATGGGCAACTGTAAACCAGGATTGGACAAGTGTGTCCCAGTATAGCCCAGTAAGGGCCAGTATGGACCAATGTGGGCCAGTATGACCCAGTATAGGCCAGTAAGGTCCAGTGTGAGCCAATACAGCCCAGTATGAGCCAGGCTGGCTCCTTGTCAGCCAGTATGGTCCAGTACAAGCTGGTATGGACCAGTATAAGCCAGTACAGGCCAGTATGTACCAGTATGACCCAGTATAGGCCAGTATGGACCAGTATGAGCTGGTATGGCTGAGTATGACCCAGTACAGGCAAGAATGGCCCCGTATGACCCAGTACAGGCCAGTATGGACCAGTATGAGCTGGTATGGATGAGTATGATCCAGTACAGGCCAGAATGGCCCAGTATGAGCCAGTATGACCCGGTATAACCCAGTACGGACCAGTATGGCCCAATATGACCCAGTGTAGGCCAGTATAGACCAGTATGAGCCAGTATGACCCGGTATAACCCAGTACGGACCAGTATGGCCCAATATGACCCAGTGTAGGCCAGTATAGACCAGTATGAGCCAGTATGACCTGGTATAACCCAGTATAGGCTAGTATGGACCAGTATGAGCTGTTATGGCCCAGTATGACCCAGTACAGGCCAGTATGAAACAGTATGACCCAGTATAGGCCAGTATGGA
>NW_010294950.1:0-23459 GCF_000700745.2 Antrostomus carolinensis
GAGGGGATTCTGCCCCTCTGCTCCGCTCTGCAGTGCTGTGTTCAGCTCTGGGGTCCTTAGCACAGAAAAGACATGGAGGAGTAGTCCACAAAAATGATGAGAGGGCTGGAGCACCTCTGCTATGAGGACAGGCTGAGGGAAGACCTTATCCATGATTTCAACACTTAAACTGAAAGAGGGGAGATTTAGACAAGATGTAAGGAGGAAGTGTTTTTTGCACTGGGGGTGGTGAGACCCTGGCCCAGGTTGCCCAGAGAGGTGGTAGAAGCCCCATCCCTGGAAACATTCAAGGTCAGGTTGGACGGGGCTCTGAGCAACCTGATCTGGTTGAAGATGTCCCTGCTCACTGCAGGGGGATTGGACTAGATGGCTCTGAAAGGTGCCTTCCCACCCAAACCAGTCTGTGATTCTTCTCTCAGGAAAAGGTTCTTCAGGCAGAAGGTGGTCAGTCACTGGAACAGGCTCCCAGGGAAGTGCTCATGGCACCAGGCCTGTCAGAGTTCAAGGAGCATCTGGACGATGCTCTTTATTCACATGGTTTAGCTTTTAGGTAGTCCTGCAAAGACTCCATGATCCTTATGGGTCCCTTCCAACTCAAGAGGTTCTATGGTTATGTGTGCTCAGGTGGAGGGTGTGCTCCTCTGTCTTTTAACTTTATTTATGGTTGGCGTGGGTTTGGTTTGGTTTTTTAATTGTAGTTTTGTTTTGGATGCACCTTATGACCTCTGTCACTGAATTGCCTCTATGAATGGTCCTCCCATGAGCAGCCACAGGATATTGTTTCTCTTCCCTTCCCCTGGGAACAAATTCTTGTTTGTGGGCCAGGGCTTCCTTCTATCTCACTAGCCCCTGGATCTGGCACGTAAGGATACTCCTTTTTGCAATGACTCCTGTGTAACCCTAAGCAATAAGACAGAACTTTGGAGACCTCTGTGTGCATGAGAATGGCAGAAGACTTTCAATCAAGTCTCACAAGCCTAAAGACTCACTTTCTGGCCCTTCATTGAACTGGAAATGCCAGGCAGGGTTAAATGCGCTCCAGTCCTTCCAGCAGCAGCCAGGATGAGGAGCCCATGGGAGCTGGGACAGGCAGGGATCACGAGGGATGCAAGGGAGGATCTCGGATGGGAACAAGGCAGAAGGTGGTGGTGTGAGATTTCCATGGTAACAAGGTGTCTGACTATGGGTCATCTATGACTCCAGTGCAGAAATAACTCCTCAAGCCTTCTGTAAATAAATATGTGCCTGGAGCTTGATCCTTCACTGGTATAGGTTCAGATTTGTGTTGTTGCTTTTGATATGACTCATGCTGTGAACATGTAGCTTGTGGAAAAGGAAAAAAACCCAAAACTTTACAGTTCCCTGGTATATTTTTACATTTTTAGGAAATCAATCTCTTTTTAAATGAGCTGAGACTTTCTAAATCGAAACAGAGGTTTCTGGAAATATAACCATTTATATCGTGTAGGTTTGATTCGTGAGGTCTGCCACAGGAGTTAGGAAAACCTGCCATAACTTCCAGTTTAGGAGAGCAAAGATGGAAGTATCTTAAATCACATGGTTTTGACTTAAAAATTCGAAGTTCTGGAAAACTTAAGCTAGAAAGATGGCTATAGAATGCTGATAGTCAGACCAGTTAGAGTGCATGAAGCTGTAAGTATCTGACAAAAACAATGTCAGAGGGGAGAAAAGGGGGGACAAATCCTATCTAGTTCTCTCTTCTGTGCCGAGAGCCAAGGTAGCTGTTAACTAACTTGTGACATCATGTCAAACCATTTTATTTTCTAAGCTTTTCAATGTCCTAAGTAGTACCCATTAGTATCAGCCCTTTGGTTTCCTTGGCAACTGAGGCCATCAATTCAATGACAGTTTGAACAGCACAGAAAGGCACCAGCTTCCAGAGTTAGGGACACAAGTACAAAAAGCAGATAGGCTGAAACCTTTGTCTGCAGACCAGCTTTATTTCTATCTCTGGTCCTTTCTGTTTCATTAGTTTTGAGGTATTGTGCTTGTGCATCAGTGATCCTTGATGCTGACTCTAAAGGATGCTCAGATCCACTCAGCCCAGTTGTGAGGAGCTTGATATTTGAGCTTTACACCCTGGACCCCTTCTTCCTACTCCTATTTTGAATCAGGTGTGTATATATAAACTTTTGGAGTATGTAGCAGTTTAACTTGGCTGGCAGCCAAACACCACACAGCCACTCACACCCTCCAGCCAGGGAATAGGGGAGAGAATTGAGGGGTAAAGGTAACGAGATTCATAAGAACAATTTAATAACTGGAGTAAAATAAACTTAATTATAATAATAATTTATGAGAGAATCCCCAGCTTTCTGCTCAACCCTCGTTAATAGACTGAACATGACGTGATATGATCTAGAATATCTCACTGGCAGAGCCAAATGCCAATTTTGGGTTTTGCTAATTACTATACTTTCTCCCCCTTCCTGTCCTTTGCACCTGCAGACTAGCAAAAAACTAAGTCCTTTGACTTCCAGTGACAGTTGAAAACATCAGTGTGTTCTCAGTGTTCTTCTTGTAACAAATCCCAGCTGAAACCAAATCCCAGCGCTGTTCTAGCTGCTAAGAAGAGAATTAATCCTGTCCTAGTGAAACCAGGACAGAGTAATGATCAGAAACTGGCAACATCAAGGTTGTGCCTTGACTTGTTCTGGTGGGACCCAGATAATGCTGCTGCTTCCAACGTCCCTTTCTGTTACAAAGGGGACCATGTGCATTTTGGTTTTCCTGTCACCCAGAAATTTCTCTCTGAAATTCAGAAAGCCAATAGCAGTGGCAAATGGCCAATGTCCATAAGTTGTCCTGCGACTCGTCCACATCCTGTGCATCCACAAAGCCCTCAGCTTGTGAAGGAAGATGATCTGGCTGGGAGATGCATTCCTTTCAAATGTCTATTTTGTAGTTATATACTTAAAAAAAAATAAATAAAATTATTTTCTAGAAACTTTATATACTTAAAAAAATATATTTTTTATTTTCTAGAAACTTCTTTAGAGTTCTGCTGAAGCTTCAAACCAACTGTCATAAGTCCCCTTCTGCCTGCAGAAAGGCTTCCATGTAAGCCTTCACTTGTGCTGCGTTGTCAGTACCAGAGCACTAGCGAGGAGGACAGTGATGATGTGGTGGTGAGTTATCTGTAAAGCTTTAAACTACTTACAGGAAAAGGCTTTTTTCTTCAGGTAGTCTTTTAATTTCTTCAAAGTCTGACAACTTGATGCCCTCAAGAAGCGCAGCCTGTAAGATGGTGGCTGCGCTGAAGAAAACAAGACAGCCTGCCACTGCTCCTGGAGCACAGACAGACCCGTCGCTTTGATCCTGAAATTCATTTAGATCCTTAAAAAAAAAATAATAATGAAGAGCCTTCTCTCAAGCCTCTTGAAGTGGATGCAGAAGGCCCCTCAGGTTCCTCTGGGCACTGACCCAAGCTAACCAGTGACCATGAAAATTAATTAATAAATACATCGTACGCTTCACTCAGTTCTGATGACCACTCTTGCAAAACTCCACCGGTTCCTGTGTTAGTCCTGCTGATCCCTCCTATGAGCACCTCTCCTATGAGGACAGGCTGAGAGAGTGGGGGCTGTTCAGCCTGGAGAAGAGAAGGATCCAGGGAGACCTTATAGCGACCTCCCAGTACCTGAAGGGGCTACAAGAAAGCTGAGGAGGGACTTTTCATAAGGGCAGTTAATGACAGAACAAAGGGAAATGGGTTTAAGCTGAAAGAGGGGAGGTTTAGATGAGATATTAGGAAGAAGTTCTTCACTGTGAGGGTGGTGAGACACTGGAACAGGTTGCCCAGAGAAGCTGTGGCTGCTCCTCCCTGGAAGTGTTGAAGGCCAGGCTGGATGAGGCTTTGAGCAACCTGGTCTAGTGGAAGGTGTCCCTGCTGCTGGCAGGGGGGTTGGAACTGGATGAGCTTTAAGGTCCCTTCCAATCCAAACCATTCTATGATCTCTAAGCCCACAAGCACTGCCATCCATGAATAAGATTTCTGACAGGTTTCTGAGTTCAGAGTTGGAAAACAGCTTGACGAGTCAGGCTTGCTCACTGTCATGAGTGCTGGTAGCAGGACTCACCCCCTGAAGTAACAGGATGCTGTGGAATGAATCACAGGCTTTTTTGGGACTCTGCCTTCCCCCCAGTTGCTTTGTGATTCAGTTCCTATAGTTGCCATGAAGTAGCTGTGACAGAAGCTCAGGTTGATGGCCACGGAGAACTTGAATATTCCAACATAACTGAGGCCATGGGCTTTTTAAAATGTGAGACTGTCTTTGTTAACTGAAGCATTGGAAGCTGTTCGACAGTGTTCCAACACCACTCACCTCAATTTGATCTGAGGTGGAGGAGGAAAAAGTTATGGCCTCTGAGATATTTGGGAGTTGTTCTGTAATGCTTGATGGGAGTGTGGACACTCTTCAATAGTTGTATTTTGGCCCTGGCATAAGGCAGAAGCATTCTGTGTGTGTATGCAGGGTGTTCCTTTGCCCTTTCTGAGTATAACAAACCAAGGAACTGAACTGAACTGAAAGTCTTGAGCTGAAACCAAAACACGGCTCTTCTAACTGCTGAGAAGAAAATTAACTCTATCCTAGCAAAACCAGGACACTTGCACATAATTGGAGACAGATTACTTGTCATGACCAGGTGTCCATCTCATGACTGTGTCAGCATTTATTCCTCCACACCTTTTCTTTTTCTTCCTCCTTCGTTTTTTAAATCCACCTTGATGTTTTTGGCAGAACTCGGTGCTCTCTGGTTTTCTCACTCCTTTCCCCTGGTCATCACTGGGATGCACAATAGTTACAGGGAATTTTACAAGTTATGGATCCAATGTTTGTAGGCTCAATTAACATATTGTTGAATGTGATTGCAAGCAGACTGTAGAGACCATCAATCCTTGGCTGACTAACACAGGTGTCCCTCTACTAAGCACTGTGCCCAGAATTAGCTTTTTTTTTTTGCATGTGTGAAATCTCAGGGGGTGTTTGCAGGTTTGGCAATTAGAAATATTGTTCTCTGCCCAACACCTGTAGTGCTCACAAGAGGAGGGGGAACAAAAACCAACCAACCAAACAAAAAAAGTTGCTGTAATACTGGACTATGAACATGACTACTCCGCTCTTGTAAGGCCCCACCTGGAATACTGCGTCCAGTTCTGGAGCCCCCATCACAAGAGAGACCTGGAGCAGCTAGAACAAGTCCAGAGGAGGCCACCAGGATGATGTGAGGGCTGGAGCAGCTCTGCTGTGAGGACAGGCTGAGAGAGTTGGGGCTGTTCAGCCTGGAGAAGAGAAGGCTCCGGGGAGATCTTATAGCGACCTCCCAGTACCTGAAGGGGCTACAAGAAAGCTGGGGAGGGACTTGTCATAAGGACAGTTAATGACAAAACAAGGGGAAATGGGTTTAAGCTGAAAGAGGGGAGGGTTAGATGAGATATTAGGAAGAAGTTCTTCACTGTGAGGGAGGTGAGACACTGGAACAGGTTGCCCAAGGAAGTTGTGGCTGCTCCTCCCTGGAAGTGTTGAAGGCCAGGTTGGATGAGGCTTTGAGCAACCTGGTCTAGTGGAAGGTGTCCCTGCTGATGGCAGGGGGGGTGGGACTGGGTGAGCTTTAAGGTCCCTTCCAATCCAAACCAGTCTGGGATTCTATGATTTATGTGGGAGTATCTGGGAATTTTTCAGCCAAGCGCTGTTTGTGCCCCTTCAGGCATATGGAAGTTCCTCCATCAGTAATTGGTGAAAGTTCTCTCAAAATTCAGAGAAACTTAATTGGATCAAAGCCTAATAATTATTTTGAGATATGAGATATTCTCATCTCCATGTGCCTGAAATGAAGCCAACACTGGCACTTCAGGTTTCTCCACTGTCCCTTTTCCCTGGTGACAGGGAAGCACAATTTATAGGCGGTTGATGCAACAAGATGGTATTGACAAAAGTGATCTCAATGTGCACTTTAATTTGACATACAGATACTGTAGTGACGGAACAATTCAATGGTTGCTCCTAAGAAATAGCTAGATGTGAGTTAAAATGGATCTTGACCTTCAATACAATCAATTAATCAATTAATACTTAATTTCTAGTGCAAGTAGAGGGTGAAAGTGAGCAGCTTAACAGTAGGTGACTCATTCTCTATTGACCAAGCGGCACGGCATCGCGTGTGTATCTCCATTAAAGCAAAGGCTGCAGAAAGAACTTGCAGCCAAACTAATTGAGCTCATATTTTTCATGTTATTAAAGACGTGATTCATCAATCAACCATCACAATAATCACAACTTCTGATAATAAGGACAAACCACACATTATGGGTGTTCTTGTTTGGTTTAGATACCCAGTGACCTGGAAAAGAATCTAAAGGATCCAACCAGTAATGAAGTTAAAGGACCTTTGTGACAGGAGAGAAGGAATTTCAGAAATGGTTGTGGAAATAGGCAACACAAGTTAAAATGGGATGGCCCCAAGTCAAAGGCCCTTTTGGGAAACAAGAGGGAAAGGGTCTCGTTTTGAGACTTCTGTATGAACTCTCTTTCATTTTCATCATTAATGCTTAAAAATATCTTCTCTGTAGTAGTTATAGTGTTATAATCTTCAATTTCCTCATATTATAAATATTTATTATATAAACAATTATATACCACATGAAATCGGGGCAGATGCATTAAACTGGTGATATCAAGTGATTTATTTTCCCCCTTTCAGATGTTCTCCCTGCAAAGAAATAAAGTGGAATAACCTTATACCACATAAACATCCCTGAGGATGTATTAAGTGGGCAAGGACCAGAAGAATTGGAAGAATACCAGCTAATCTCATGTGTGAAATCTTTTCCCAGCAAATTAACCTGCAAGTGTAGTTGTATTTGCTGTAAATAAAATCACAGAATCCCAGACTGGTTTGGGTTGGAAGGGACCTTAAAGCTCATCCAGTTCCAACCCCCCTGCCATCAGCAGGGACACCTTCCACTAGACCAGGTTGCTCAAAGCCTCATCCAGCCTGGCCTTCAACACTTCCAGGGAGGAGCAGCCACAGCTTCTCTGGCCAACCTGGGACACTGTCTCAACACCCTCACACCAAAGAATTTCTTCCTCATGTCTCATCTCAATCTGCTCTCTTCCAGTTTCAAGCCAAAATGCTGTGTGAAAGCATATTGTTTGAGAAATACCCCCAGCATCAAGAGATGCAGTTGGACTTTCAGAAACAGAGGAGTGTTGATTTAGGTTTTCATGTCTGGTTCCACTCCACTGACTTTCGTAAGTCCTTTTTTTGGGGTTTTTTTTTTGGTTTTTTTTCTTAGGAACTGTGTTAAATCTCAAGCATCATATTGGCACTACTTGTGTCAGGGACCTCAGTATGGATTCAGTGTTGGAACAGCATCACCCTGAGTGCTTTGAGCAGTCGTCCTTATCACGAGAGGTTCTAGTAACTGTCCTGTGAAATGAGCTTGTTGGAAGCAAACAGCCTGGAACAGGGAATGAGTTAGTTGCCATCAGCTCTCCTTTGACAGCGTGCTCAGATTCAATTCTAGTCTGGCAAAGTGTGGTAGAAATACACAGCTGGCTGGTCTGGAAGTGTTCACAGCCACTGGTTTCAGCAAATGGCTCTGCTGGGGAAGAGCTGCAAAGCAATGATCCTGCAAGCGACTCTCCACATCTCCCATGTTGATCTCAAAAATATTTATATTAAAAAAAAAAAGTGAGGAGGGTTTAAAAATAACATGAAATTTTATTTTTTTTTTTCTTTTTGTCTCCCCTTTTATGAAGTCGTTACCTGGTGAAAATGGGATTTACTGCATTGCTGCTGTAGGAGCCTTCAGCGTGTTCTGCTGCTGGATGAATGTTCTGTCCCAGGTTCCAGCTGACAAATCTTGTTCCTATGCTCTCTTGCAATCCAAGAGTCATTTGCTGGGGTGTTTCTGCTTTGGGTTTCGTGCCTTCCTTTCTCTTCAGCCCACACCTGGGTGAGGATGCTGTATCCCACCCTGATGAGCATCTTGTCGGCTCTGCTGCCTCCTTCCACGCTATGCAGCACGGTATCTGGCATTTTTAGAAGCACAGGGAAAACAGAACAAGGACAATCCCTTCCTTCTCAACTTGTATTGCTGACAGGCTGCTAAAGGGGGTTGCAAAATATCCTGTCAATTAAGCTCATTGAAACTACTGGTGAAGGTTCAACTAACGGTGTCCCCACAGCTTTGTTAGTTTATTCATTCCTGATTTGGAGGTAGGTTAGGAAAAGTGGTGGTGGTGGCAAATTGCCTTCCTGTGACTGCATCAGAAAAGGTAAAATTGGGTGATGGCTCATATACTGCAAGCTGAGTAGTCCTCTGCTAAAGAAAAATCATAATACTTGAAATTACTATTTTGACCCTTAAAACCTGTGTATCATAGAAGGTGATTTCATCGCTATCTGTCCATAACCTGCTCGGTATGGAGTTGATTATTCAGCACCCATTTGACAGGCAGGAACTGAACAGGAAGATTTTCCTTATATAATATTGGTTAAAAAAAAATAAAAAGATTAAATTGATGGAGCCTTCCAGCTGCTAACCCAATACTGAGTCACTGCGAGATTCATCTGGTTCGCTTTCCTAGATCCTGGTTTCCTGTGGATAGTGCTAAATTTAGCATTCAGCTTAATTCCTCTTCCATTCCCCTTCAGCAAAACACCATTTCCTGCCTACAGGTTTGTTTGACAGCACCAAACAACAAAACCAATCCATTTTCAGAGTAAATATTTTAATTTGGGATGGCTGATAACTGTCGTGCATTCGTGACACAGTGATGTGAAAGGGTCTCAGGAACCTTTCATAGAATCCCTCAGTGGTTTAGGAGTTTACCAGAGTGCTAAACTCTGAATTTCCACAGGGATTTCCTGCTGCTTTTTTCGAATGGGATGTTGAAGATGATGGGTACTAATTTCTACAAACAAGTTTGGCAGTGACTAAAGTGAACATCTAGGACGTGGTTTGCAGAGTAACTCGAATGAAATGAGGTGTTTTCCAACAGAGGTTCCTCACGGTCCTTTCTGAAATAAATAGAATGGCTGATGGCTCTCAAAGCTGCCACCGGGGAGACACGGTGTGTTTCAGGTAACGTCACGGTGCTTTTACCTTTGTTTTCTGTTACAAAGTATTAGAGTCATAGACTGTTGTGAGTTGGAAGGACCCACAAGGATCATGGAGTCCAACTCCTGTCCCTGCACAGGACAAGCCCAACATTCACACCATGTCCCTCAGGGCCTTGGCCAAATGCTGCTGCAATCTTGTCAGGCTTGGTGCCATCAGCACCTCCCTGGGGAGCCTGTTCCAGTGCTCCACCACCCTCTGCCTCAAGAACCTTTCCCTCATGGCCAACCTCACCCTCCCCTGCCACATCTTCCTGCCATTTCCTCTGCTCCTGGCATTGGTTGGTGGCCAGAGAGAAGAGATCAGCGCCTGCCCCTCCTCTGCCCCTTGGGAGGAAGTTCTAGACCCCCAGGAGATCTCCTCTCAGTCTCCTCTTCTCCAGGCTGAACAAACCAAGTGCCTTCAGCCTCTCCTCATACCCTTCCCCTCTAAACCCTTCCCCAATGTTGTGTCCCTCCTCTGGACACTCTCCAGGAGCTTTAGATCCTTTTTCTCCTGTGGTGCCCAAACTGCTCCCACTACTGGAGTGGTTGCCCAGAGAAGCTGTGGCTGCTCCTCCCTGGAAGTGTTTGTGGCCAGGTTGGATGAGGCTTTGAGCAACCTGGTCTAGTGGAAGGTGTCCCTGCTGCTGGCAGGGGGGTTGGAACTGGATGAGCTTTAAGTTCCCTTCCAACCCAAACCAGTCTGCGATTCTGTGACACACTGTTGACTCATGTTCAACTTCTCATTGACCAGAACCCCTAGGTCCTTCTCCACAGGGCTGCTCTCCAGCATTGAAGTATTTTGTCAAGAAATCAAACACTTTAATCACAAACACTTTAATCTCCCCACTCTCCCGAGGAAGCTTGTGTTTGTTGTGACTGTAAAAACTGGCTCATGGACGTTAATGTTTTTAGGTTAGCGGGAGAAACTTGCTTATTGACCATTCTTCAGGAGCTTTTTCCCCATAGAAGCCAAGATGTTTCTACTTGGAAACATTTTGTGAGGGTAATACACATTTATACAACTATAGTTGTCATCATTACTATTATCATTACTATTTAAATTTTATTTTATTCTAATTATTAAATTGTTCTTATCTCAACCTACAGGTCTCCTTGGCTTTACCCCTTCAATTCTCTCTCATATTTCCTCGTTGCGGAGGGAAGAGGAGGTGGGTGTGCGAGCGGGAGATGTGGGAGATCATATGGACTCTTCTGTGAGCTTCTAGTAGTGTCTTGATAGATAATTTTACTGGGTTTTACAGAAATGGTATCAACTTGATCTAAAAAGCTCTGATTCTAGCGTGTCACACGTTTGAGTTCCAGTTGACTGCCACATAGTTCTTGTCTGCAGTATCTCTATTTGTGCTCTTTATATCATGTTTATAGCCAGGAAAGCAAAACAATCATCTTTTTTCTGGAGAAAAGGAGGCTGAGGGGAGACCTTGTGGCTCTGTCCAAGTCCCTGAAAGGAGGGTGGAGAGAGGTGGGGGTGGGTCTGTTCAACCAAGGACCAAGGGACAGGACAAGAGGAAATGGCCTCAAGTTGTGCCAAGGGAGGTTTAGGTTGGATAATAGGAAAAATTTCTTCACCCAAAGGGCTGTCAAGCATTGGAACAGGCTGCCCAGGGAGGTGGTGGAGTCACCTTCCCTGGTGGGATTGAACAGACGGGCAGACGAGGTGCTCAGGGACATGGGTTAGAGGTGGAATTGGCAGTGTTGGGTTTATGGTTGGACTTGATGATCTTAAAGGTCTTTCCCAACCTCTGTGATTCTAAGAGAGAATACAAGGTGACAGTTGGTGCTGGGACTGGCAGTCCCTTGATGCAGGGAGGGGCCAAACCATATCATGTTGGACAAAACAGTGTCTTTCAATGAGAGCATCTTTCTCCACATGGAAGCTGAGGTTAACAGGACTGATCTCTTTTTGTTAAGTACTTTAATGTCTACTGATGAAAGAAGTAAGACCACACACAAGCTGCTATAATAACCATGCATCAAAATCAAAGTGTTTCCTTTGCCTTGCTTCTCTGAGCACGTAAGTTCTGCTGAAGCAGGAGCCTCTTTAAAGGAAAAGATGTGGTAGATCATAAATCACAAAATTAAATGTCACTGTTCCAAACTTATTTTGCCATTAGCTCAAGCATCTAGTAAACACACAAAATGTATTCTTGAACAAATGAGTTCTTGGAAATTTTCCTGTTGCAGCCAAGAGACTTGTACTTTATTTCAAAAGGAACAGCAAATTGCAACTCCCCAGGCTAAAAAGGAAAAAAAAAAAAAGACACCTTTAATTGCCTTTTTCATTATGTAAAAAACACCCTGAAGTCTTCTTAAATAACATTTTCACTTGGTTTCAGAATAAACTGAATTTTGATCTGTCAGCATGGGGGGTTTTTGTGGGTTGTTTTTTTTTTTTTCTTTATTTAAAGCATAGGAGGATTGAAGTAGAATGATTATGTCCCAATATGCAGAAGTTGAAATTTTAAGTACTGTGTAGTCACAAATGAGTGATATGAAAGGGGAGTCGTCCTGTTTCCATCAGAAGTCCTGGCTGACCTAAACCCTTATTTTTTTAGAGATGGGAGAAATGAAATCTGCTCTTAACATTCATTGTGTGGGTCGTATCTGAAACCAGGTGCAGTTGGATAGTGTTTTAGCAAGTGTAGCTGCAGAGGAATGTAGTTAGAGTAGTTGGGAGTGAAGTATCTTGGCTACTAGAGCTGTTAGGGAGAGAAAAAAAATAAAATCAGCTGGAACATTTTTATTAGAAGACTTTCATGGGGGCTTTTATAAAGCTGTAGCAAAGAAGCAAAGTGTGACACACAAAATCACAGGCATTGTCAGATTGTTTATGTAGGAGCTTTGAACAACTGCAAACCTGAAGTGCCTGCGGATGCTCAGACTAACAAACCCGCCTGGAAGTGGGGCTTGGACGTGCTCTGACCCGTTGGACTCACATGAATTGTGTGGCAAATCGAGACATTCAAGTAGACTTGCTAATTGCCCTGGTAGGTTGTAGGGGAGGAAGCATTGAGGTGTTCAAAGGAAGAATGGGACTTGGTGGGAGTGATGCTGCCTGTGGGAATGGCAGCAAAATAGAAATCTATTGTGAATGTATATTTCTGGAGTAATTAAAGGTTAATTGGTTAATTCTTGTGAAGGCAGATGAATGACTTGGTTTACTTCTATGTATTAAAGCTGCACAAATGCTGACTTAGGCCTTATTGCAACGTTTGGTTTCTGGGTAGTGTTGCTGATCCATTTCTCCTTTTCTAGGTGACGATTATACTAAGAATAAGTCTGAATCCATTTTCTAGGAAGGAACTGGATCTACAAGTTAGATTTGGAAGATAGGTAAATTCTGATCATCTTAATGAGATTTGTTTAGCTTCGTTCCATCTGCTGCATGCCCCAGGCTCTATTACAATGCAGTATTTTAAAATATAGCCGTTAAAACCTCCTACCTCTGATAAATCAAGTCCAGCATATTGCCTGAGCTGATCACAGTCTTAACTGAACTTTAATTACCCAATGCCTGATAAAACTTCACAGTATTGGGGAGGGGCTTTTCATAAGGGCAGTTAATGACAAAACAAGGGGAAATGGGTTTAAGCTGAAAGAGGGGAGGTTTAGATTAGATATTAGGAAGAAGTTCTTCACTGTGAGGGTGGTCAGACACTGGAACAGGTTGCCCAAGGAAGTTGTGGCTGCTCCTCCCTGGAAGTGTTGAAGGCCAGGCTGGATGAGGCTTTGAGCAACCTGGTCTAGTGGAAGGTGTCCCTGCTGATGGCAGGGGGGTTGGAACTGGATGAGCTTTAAGGTCCCTTCCAACCCAAACCAGTCTGTGGTTCTATAGTGGAAATTTTTCTTTGAAGTTACTGGCTAAGTAGTAACATGAAAAGTGTTCAATTCTCTTTGCTGCTAAGCACTGGTAACAGCACAAGATTTTCAGCTGGCAAACTAGTCCAATTATTTTTTGGGAGCATTCTGGGTCCATTAGAAATAGAAGATCTAAGACTGTTAGATCCATTATAGCGTAATACTTTCCACATCTGAAGCACTGATGCACATTTTGCACTGAGAAACTGCCAAGATGTAGGAAAAGACTGTTTGGAAGATGGCACCTGGTTTTAAAACATGTAGTATTTTTTTCCCCTAGGCACTGGTAATAATATCTTCATGATCCAAATTTTTTCTTAACCATTTCAGTTCCCCTTTCTCTTCTCTACTTTGGTGATTTCTGAATGTGCTGCTTTGGACAGAGTTCTCAGTCATGAACAAATCACTGTCTTTAAAGTATTTTTACTATTCAGGTTTCCAGAAGTGATTTATTTTCTGGCAAGACCCCAACTTTTTTTTTCCTGTCTCAGAGGGTTTACATATTGGATTTTTACTTTGGTGGGGGATTTTTTTTGGGGGGGAGTGGGAGATTTCTTGAAGCACTTTGTTCGGGTTAGTCAGGGAAAGGGAGAATCTTACACTGTTGTTCAATAAAATGAGAGCTGGATGTTCTACCTAATTTTTAATCATTAATTAGCAGTAATTTGATGTGGAATAGTTGCCATAAACAGATTTGAGGATTTTCTTATTTATCTTTTTGAGTGGTATTTTTTTTAAAGCATATTAGCCAGCACTGCCTTTTGTTAGATGTACTCAATTGTCCTTTGTTTGGTCCCAACCCAATCTAGGAGCATCATTACATTAATGAAAACGTAATCAACTTTGCTCATTAGCTCTAGAGCAGCTAGAACAAGTCCAGAGGAGGCCACCAGGATGATCCGAGGGCTGGAGCAGCTCTGCTGTGAGGACAGGCTGAGAGAGTCGGGGCTGTTCAGCCTGGAGAAGAGAAGGCTCCGGGGAGATCTTATAGCGGCCTCCCAGTACCTGAAGGGGCTCCAGGAAGGTGGGGAGGGACTTTGGCCAAGGGCAGTTAATGACAAAACAAGGGGAAATGGGTTTAAACTGAAAGAGGGGAGGTTTAGATTAGATATTAGGAAGAAGTTCTTCACTGTGAGGGTGGCCAAACACTGGAACAGGTTGCCCAGGGAAGTTGTGGCTGCTCCTCCCTGGAAGTGTTCAAGGCCAGGCTGGATGAGGCTTTGAGCAACCTGGTCTAGTGGAAGGTGTCCCTGCTGCTGGCAGGGGGGGTGGGACTGGATGAGCTTTAAGGTCCCTTCCAACCCAAACCATTCTATGATAGCTGATAAGATATTCCCATACCCATTCTGTAAATGCCAGCATAAAGGTAGCAGTTTTGATAAGTGTTGCGTGGGAGACCTTGAGTTGGGTAGATGCTACCACTGAAGATGTCTATCTTGGCTTAAACCAGGTCTTTACATGTTTAGTTGAAGATGTCATGACTCTTGTGTTGCCTGGATTTTGGATGTCTCATTACAGTTCTTTAGATGGAACTGGTTCATCCTTTGTTAATCCTTCATTCCAATGTAAAACGTCTGTGATTTGCTTTCGTTTTGTTTGCTTGTTTGTTTTGGTTTTGGGTTTTTTTTAAGACCACTTTTTCCTTGTGAGGGAACTTTCCAGAGTTTTTACTTTTCCCAGCTAGGAGGGTGAAAAATCTCATGGGCTGGAATGCCACTCTTTTTGTAATTATTTTAAATTTTTTCTCATGGAAACCATTAGTTCTTCAAACACAAAATTTCATTGAAGAAATTCAAATATTGCGTTGTGTTTTCTGACTTGAACTTGTCTAGCTCGAATTTTTAGATGTTTAAGTAGAAACTAGGGAAAATGGGAAACCAGCATTTGAAAACCAACCATGATAGTGCAGGATCATCTTTGGTGCCTTATTTTTGTTCTGTTGGGAATAATCTGTTTGGTTGTCAGCATCAGGCTGGCTGTGACTAGTCATGAAGGTAAAATTGGTAGAGTAGAGGCTGCTTTTGTGACCTGAACTAGGAGTTCTGCTCCTTGTTGTGCTGTTTCATATTAGATCTACCAAATTTCCCATCCCTGAGGATGGGATTTGGTGGTGTGGCAAACCCAAACCAGCATCTAACTGCAATAAAAAGGGATGATTTGTTGTTGTTGTTGTTGTTTATTTACACCAAGATGATTGCAGCAAGCCTGTTAGACCACTGAAAAGTTAAATTTGTATGTGTAAGGAGTATTTGCCATTTAGCTTCCAGTCTGTAGAAAGGAGATAATGAGAACCTCTGTTATAAAGATAGGCTGAGAGAGTTGGGGTTGTTCAGCCTGGAGAAGAGAAGGCTTCAGGGAGATCTTGTGATCTTTCAATACCTGAAGGGGCTTGTAAGAAAGATGGGGACAGACTTTTCAGCAGGGCCTGTAGCAACAGGACAAGGGGTGATGGTTTTAAACTAAAAGAGGGGAGATTTAGACTGGATATAAGGAAGAAATGTTTTACACTGAGGGTGGTGAAACCCTGGCCCAGGTTGCCCAGAGAGGTGGTAGAAGCCCCAACCCTGGAAACATTCAAGGTCAGGTTGGATGGGGCTCTGAGCAACCTGATCTGGTTGAAGATGTCCCTGCTCACTGCAGGGGGTTGGACTAGATGGCCTGGAAAGGTCCCTTCAACCCAAACCAGCCTGTGGTTCTATGACCCCATGACCAGGGATGGAGGAGGGAAGAGCAGGGCCTGTTGTGGTAGCACCTTGCTACCTAGACTGTCTTAGGTGAAGGTAAAACAACTTTTGAAAGGCTTTGCTCCGAGTGATTCAGTGAGATGGGAGAGTTACATTTAACATCTCGACTACTACTTCTTCTCTTAGTGTTTCCTCCACCCTCTATCTCTTAGCAGCTCTTACACGTAGTGTTCCCAGAAGATCACAAACCGAAGAACTGGCTTTGGAGCTGAAAGGCAGGGTATTTTTTTGTTATTTTGGGTTTTTTTTTGTTGGTTTTTGTTTGTTTCTTTGGTTGGTTTGTTTTTTTTTTTTTTTTTTTTACAATATCAGTTTTTTCCCCATGCCAATTCCTGCAACGAGGGATGATTAGGAGTTGTCCTGGTTTTTAGCTGGGACAGAGCTGGGTATCCAGAATAGTATGAGAAACTGCAGGCTATGGGACAACTCGATGACTGTCTTCCTGGTGACAACGCTTGTCAGGGCAAGTTACAATACATGTGTGGATAATATTTTTCTGCAAATAACCAGGCCTGTAACCTTGATTGATGTAGTAAATTTGTCTGAAATTGTCAGATCTAGTGGCACTTAGGACCAGGTCTACAGCAGAAGAGCTTTGCTGTTAGACTTCTGTTAGTTTCCCTTGGTGTTTAACCACTAACAATCTTTTTTCTATGTAAAACTCTTATTTTTCTGCAAACAAAAGCATCTATTTGGGCTGTTTTGGCAGGCTCTTTGTTGATAAATCCTTCCTGCCTTTGTGTACTTTACTTCTTACCACAAAAACCTTGCACACAGGCGAAGTTTGCAATGCCAGCTAGCTCAGTGTCCTTCCAATAGCTATGGTGTGTCCTTAAAGTCCTGTGTCATGGAGACTGCTAGTTCTTCCTTCCCCCTCCAAAGATGTAAGTGAGATTTGTTCCTTCTTAAGGTTATTACCAGTATGGGGAGTAGAGGTTCCCCTAAATACAAGTAGTAGAGCTATGATATTTATGCTCCTGAATGGAGAAGGAACTGTCTTGGCTATACTGCCATGATCTGTAATTGTAGCATATCCATGTAAGCATCTGTGGTGAAACTAAAACACAGCTATTCTAATTACTAAAAAGAAAATTAACTCTATCCTAGCAAAACCAGGACAGCATCCCAGAAACAAGGATGGCTGTCGCCTTGGTGGTGCTGAGCTGGGAGCTTGCATTTCTTGTTGGAACAGCTCTGTTTGTCTGAACTCACCTGTAGGTGTGCAGAGTAAAGCTGTGGCTTGAGCTGTGCAAACTAAAGAAGGGAGGGAAAGGGAGAGGGAGGGGGGAGAAAAATTAAAAATCACCAAAAACCTAAACAAACCCCTAACCCTCAGATTTGCCTTAAATTGTTTGTTTTCTCGCTGTCTCAGCCTGAGGAGAACAAAGGCTCCAGTTGCAGGAGGAACTGGCGATTTCCAGGCATTTTACAGCAGCTGAGCTCCTGCTGCTGGTTTCATCGCCTGTCAGAGATGACTCAGCCAGCTCAGACCGTGGAAAATCATCCATTATTTATTTCTCAGTTTGGTGCATTGCTGGTCTGTGGAGATCATTAAGTCCGGATGAAAAATGATCGTGGAAAGGTGCTGCTTTAACTCCACCACCGTGCAACATCGTTAAAAATATCCCAGTAGAGGTTGTAAACAAGGATATTTCCTCTAGAGGAATCACAATCTGAGCATTTAAGGGACTGTTTCTAATTTAATATCCTGTGCTCAGCCTTTCTCTCTTACGCTTACCTAGAGGAATAGCAACGCCTGCTGTTGCTGTTGGAAAGACCTAAGTTCATCCTCATGTAAAATTTCGCTTTGGGTATTACAGTGGTTTGATTCCCTTAATAATTTTTCCCTGCTGTTGCACAAAAATCCTGTTGCTCATCTGTGACTCAGTGGATTTGTGTTCACGTGTCGTTTTGTAATTAGAAATGAAATGAAATCAGAGGGTGCATTCTCTTTCCTATCCTCTGGTCTAGGTACGGTTATGATTTGCATTTTTTAAGGGGTGATGATTTGAGTTTTGGGGGTTTTTTGGTAGTGATTTGGCAGTTATAGCCACGATATGGAGAGGTTTATAAAAGTCCTACCCTTTTTATGTAGCTAATTGTTGCAGTTAGAAAAACCAGTACTCTCTTTTCCAGGTGCAATTAGTCCTCCTCATTCAAAGTCCCTCTCAAAAGTGTTCTTTTGCCAAGAAAATTTGCGCAAGCCTCGCTCCCCTGAAGTGGGATCCATACACACAGAAACTGTGTAAAACCTTTCCCTGTTTTCTTTATCTGCAGCTCTTTTTATTCTATATATTTTTACTTTTTACAGAACCTCTCTCGTGTAAAACAGGTGGAATTTTAATCCTACTCTGAGAAAACGGGGAGAGTTCTGTTCAAATGAGGATACCCGGTCTGGGTCAGATCTGGGTGTTACAGGTAGGTCTTCAGGCTGGTGTCTGCCACAGGACAATGTGTGGCTTTACAAATGGCTTTCCATTATTTCAGCCAAATACTTCAGTCTGTCACCTGTCAATAAAACTGCTATCACAGCAGGGGAAAAAATACAGAAGGATCTGAAAACGATTCTCACAGTTTCAGGGTGGCCCACAGCTTCAGTAAGATCACCTTGTGGAATAAAAGGCAAATCAATAAATCAGGGGTCTGGCTTATTTTCTGCTGCATCCGTGATGACCAGGAGGTAACTCAGCCACCAAGCAGGATTTCCATAGTTTTGATGCCGTATTTCAGTTTTGACGCTGTATTTGGGACTAAATTCAGTTCCCATTAGGTAGCATTAAAATGATATTTTGCATATTTTGCTGCCTGTGGGTGTTTGTAGAAAAGAAATTGTCTAGAGGATTTTCTGAGACTTAAGAGATGTCTAAATAGCGGTGTGTGATGGATCTGAGACAGAGGAGGTACCTGTAAATGGCTCAAAGGCAACAGCATTACCCATTTCACACGTCCTCCACAGCCTGCTCCTGAAGGGAGAGGGCTCTGTGCTCTCCAGTCACCTCACAACTTCCATAGGGTTTTGCCAGGGATGCTGCTTGGCGCCGTGCTGGGCTGGGCTGGCAAATTCTGTACCTCTGGGTTTGGACACAAGGTACTTGACTTTCCAGATCTGATGTTGCATTAATGCTGGGAGACTTTTTCATAGAATCACAGGTTGGTTTGGGTTGAAGGGACCTTCCAAGGCCATCTAGTCCAACCCCCCTGCGGTCAGCAGGGACATCTTCAACCAGACCAGGTTGCTCAGAGCCCCATCCAGCCTGACCTTGAATGTTTCCAGGGATGGGGCTTCTCCCACCTCTCTGGGCAACCTGGGCCAGGGTTTCACCACCCTCAGTGTAAAACATTTCCTCCTTCTATCCAGTCTAAATCTCCCCTCTTGTAGTTTAAAACCATCACCCCTTGTCCTACAGCTACAGGCCCTGCTGAAAACCTTGTTCCCAGCGATGTCTGTCGCCATTTCAGTGCAGAAACAAGGTGGTGAATCCACGTGGAAATCATTTTACCATCCTGCTGGTACCTCTGTGTCCCCTGGAAGCTCTGGGTGGATGCTCTGGCGACACATAGGGACACTCTGCTCACACAGAGTAAATCCCCTGCCCCATTTAACTTATGCTAACGAACTTAAAAGCAATTAGCATTTGGAAGAAGCTGAAAAACAGTAATCAAAATTGATATTCCCAAAAGGGAGCGACTTGGGGAAATTAGGACAACGTGGTCCAAGAAGGAGAGGAGCTATTGACTTTTTATGTGTATGCTTTTTTCCTCCCCAAGCCTGCAGAGTGACAAAAGCTCATCAAAATTGTGCATAATCAAGTACTTCCAATGAATCAGCAAATGCCACGAAATGTCATAGCAAAAAAAATTGTTCCTGGGACGCTTTCTGAAAACCTTCTGCCTGCTGATTTCCACTGCGAGGAACGTCATAAGGCAGGAACGTGAAATGGAGCTGCGGAAAATGGAATCCCGCCTTGTGGGACGTTCACTTTCCCTCTCTTACACCTCCCAAAGCATCGTGTTGTGCGAGGTTAAAGATGTAGACTCATAGATATACAAAATAGGGCTTTTAAAATTATTATTATTATTATTATTATTAAAAACAATACGCTTAGGCAAAAGGGTATTAACTGGAATATCCAGTACCCAAGAAAAATGCTGTAGCTATTTTTCCCTATAATTATCATCTACTAAATCACAAGTTTAAAACTAGCTGGAAAATTAGTTTACAGAGATTGATGGTTCCCCACACCAACAGCTGGTGGGCAGCTCTCTTTTGCACATCCTTGAGGGGCATCCCCACTCAAGGGAGGAATTTCTGGACACACACCTACAGGGAGGATGTGCCAGAATCCCTCCTGTTAAAAACGGGACTATGGTACCAAGTGACTGCCCGCCTGTCATCTGTTGCCAAGCCAGATTTTTAGCTCAGCAAAAGATTAATTAATCTTTATCATTATCCTTCCTTTATTCTTCTTTTTATGAACATTAGGTTTCACATCCTACCTGGTGATATTATTCTTGGGATTGCTGTGTCAGGCTGATCCTCAGTGTCCTTCAATGCTAAGGACAGCGTGACCTCCCAGCCCATCTGGTAGCTTTCCACCAGAGAGTTCATGCAAGGCATGAAGAATTTCAAACCAATGTTCTCGTGTCACTCCCACCCAGGCAGAGCATCCTGCTGCACACTGCTGTCCGCCATAAAGGTGGCTGTGCTGCCCAAGGGGCTGGTTCTTTCACTCTACAGCAGTGACCATCCAGGAAGGTAGAGAAAGATCTCAAAACTGGTCCCTTGAAAGTGATTTTGTCTCTGAGCAGTTGTTGCCTCCTAAGGAATTATTACCAATATAAATGCTGACACCTGCTACTCTCATTCTGCATGACTGCGTACGGTTCCACTTTTGCTTTGTGAGTTCTGCTAGAGACTGGGATGTGTGAACAGA
Source organism: Antrostomus carolinensis (assembly GCF_000700745.2). Lineage (NCBI taxonomy): Eukaryota > Metazoa > Chordata > Aves > Caprimulgiformes > Caprimulgidae > Antrostomus > Antrostomus carolinensis. The sequence goes on from NW_010294950.1 coordinate 20,690, forward strand.
GAAACTGCGTTAAAGTTTCAGATTCTGTTAGTTCTGTTAGTTAACGCTGACAGCAACGCAGAAAAAACACCGTTAGTTAGATTCTGTTAGTTTCAGATTCTGTAGTGGAATTAAATGCAGCCAATTATGAGATAAGAGTGTGATAACAGTGATCTCAATTTCTTGTACATCTTTTTCAGAAGTTGACTTATGCCCTGAATAATATGAAATTTCCTCTCCTTGGGGTTTTTTTTTTCCCTATTGAATGTAGTTTTATGTATTCTTATCAGGATTAGGTGGGTATATAACTTCTCTGAGACAGATTTCTAATTCTTGAGACCTCACTGATATATTTTTTATTTATCAGTTTTCATAGATAAATTGTACAACTTTCCACCTGAAAAGCTCAGGGATACCCAACTGTTATATTTCAGCAAGCTATGCTTCACGCTCCCTCGAGTTCCCCAGGCTAGCAGGCCAGTTTTCTTGTTTGCCATCATGTCCATTTTCTCTCAATATTTAGTAAAGCCATATTCATTTTTCTCCTTTCTGTGCTTGTGGAGTGTGTGGTTCTCAAGTGCTGAACTCCATGCTCTGAATGAAAATTGTACAGAAACAACTTCAATTGCAACTGGGACAAGATGTTCCGCTCGCCTTCAGCTTCACGTGTGTCCTGGCAATGTCCCAATCTGTCTGTACCCAAGTGACACGAGGACTTTTAAATGTCTATTTATATCTCAGTCATTTGAGAGGGTAAAACCTGGTATCATGGTGAATTAAGAAGCGTGTTATGTTGTATGGGTCCCAGGGAAGGGTGATTTGACTCTTAAACCCTGAAGGAAAAATTCATATATGAGTACAGGTGGGTCCCAAATTGAAACCTCTGGGGTGGAATCCCAACAAATAATGCTGAGTGGATGTATTTGGGTTTGCAAACTGACTCGGGCAGTCGATTCTTCAGAGGGTGGCAATGCTATATGGAAATGTAAGCCCACCTTCAACCTGATGTGAGAACAAGGGGATGAAGATGCTGTGGAGAGTTTAGCTGAGCTACACTAACTGTTTTCAGAGCTGAAAATATCTCAAAAGGCAGAATAATTCAGCAGAGTATCCATGAGAGAGTGTATTAACATGCAGCTAAAAAAATAAGAGTTGGGGAGAGGGAAGGATGCATCCCTCAGTTCTGTGGTCTCTTCAGATTTGCAGTTACATCTCTAAGGGGATATAATTTGCTTCGTAATAAAATGGTATTCTAGACCTAAATGTGATGTTTCCTACTGACTCTAACAGAACACAGCTACTGCCTCCAGCTGGAGCACTTGCAGGTGCAGCAAAAGACTGTCTTCCCTCTTTTCTGTAGTTAAAATGTCAAAATCCACAGTGGGTATCTTGTCAAGTTTCTAATCTGTATTTATTTAAATATTAAGAAACCGTTGCAATTTCATCTAGCTGAGGATTTGAGAACATTAATTAACTTCCAGTTGGGGTTTGCAGACAAATATTTACAGATAAATCATAGGGTGATTTTATCTGATGCCATCGAGGGTAGTGTGCTTGTCCATGCCTCTTAGTTTCTGTACTAGTGCCATCTGGTGACTACAGGTAATGATGGAGCCCCTCCTTCTGCGGCTGGAAGGATCTGGGATGGGTCTGGCTAATAAATGTGAATATGAGGTTCAGGAGAAACCCTTTATGAGGGCACCTTGGATCTTTGCAGAGGGATCAAGCTAATCATCCACTTCTGGTAAAAGCAGAGTCCTGAGCCTGGTGCTTTAGAGAGGCTGTTCATCTCTGGTGAATTCACTGTAGCCCTGGAATGATTAGCTGAACGGCTGCAGCTTGTGATCTGTCAGAGCTGAAGCCACTTTCTAGGTAATTTGAGCTCAGGCAGCAATAGGATTTTGAGATCAGGGGTCATCACCTGGAATTTCAGCTTGTCACTCTGTTCAAAGGATGGGATCTTTGCTCTGCACTTGCAGTGTGTCTTTGCTATAGGAGACAACCCTCTAAGCCTTTTCAGACTCATCAGTTAATACAGCACTTCACTTTCAGCTGGCACCACACATCTGTGTTTTGTTCACCAGCTCTTTGCTAAGGTCACTTTAGGGTGTGTAAGGACAACTAGATTTTAAAGAAGTCTTCCCAGAATGTCATCCAGAAATGGTTTGAAATTCTTTTTAAATAGGAGACTAGAAAAAAAATCTCAAATTTCCCAGCATCTAAAACATTTTTATTTTTATTTTTATTTTTTCCCCTAAATACTTGTTGCATAAACTAGTGCTGTGTCATCCCCTTACAATAACAGCTTACCTCATAGCACTTCAGTGTGCCCAGGAACTGTCACCAGTTTCCTGTTGTTCCTCATGTGTTGCACTGCCTTGATTACACCGAGGCGAAGGGAGCAAGAGAACAAGGTACCTGGTAAAGGACAAGTCTGGCAGAAAAGTGAGAATGGGGTGATAGTTTCACTGGGCTGGCAGCCAAATCAGCTCTTCAGCCACTGCCCTCCCGCCCCCAGGGAACAGGGGAGAGAACTGGGGAGCAAGGATAAAGGAGGCTTGTAGGTTGAGATAAGAACAGTTTAATAACAGAAATAAAAGAAAACTGAAAAGCAAAAGGCATTGCGGTTCTAACTGCTGAAAAACAACCCAGCTCTGTCCCAGCTCAAAACCAGGACAAGCGGAAAAAGTAGCTTCTGTCTCCCTCTGCAGAGCTGGGTTTCCAAAGGTCTGCATGAGCTGCGGGGCTGTTTGCTGGCATCGCAGGATGGTGGGGTTGGAAGGGACCTCAG